>NC_037677.1:90872530-90926773 GCF_003255815.1 Theropithecus gelada
CCCGGCTAGTTTTTCGTATTTTTTAGTAGAGACGGGGTTTCACCGTGTTAGCCAGGATGGTCTCGAACTCCTGACCTCGTGATCCGCCCGTCTCGGCCTCCCAAAGTGCTGGGATTACAGGCTTGAGCCACCGCGCCCGGCCAGGGGTTTTTTTATGTATATGTTTATCCTGTTTGATGTTCTCTGAGCTTCCTGGATCTTTGATTTGGTGTTGACATTAATTTGGGGGAACTTCTCAGTCCATATTGCTTTACATATTTCTTCTTCCTTCTCTCTGTCTCTCTTCTCCTCCCCTCTCTCTTGTCCTTTGTAGTTTTCCCAGTGTTCTTGGATACTCTGCACTTTTTTTCCCTGTCTTTTTTCTCTTTGCTTTTCAGTTTCGAAAGTTCTGTTGTCATACCTCAAGTTAAGAGATTCTGTCTCAGCCATGTCCAATTTGCTAATGAACCCATCAAAGGAATTCTTTCTTTCTGTTCCAGTTTTTTAATCCTTAGTATTTCTTTTTGATTATTTCTTAAAATGTCCATTTCTTACATTATTCTTGCATGTTGTCTACTTTTTCCATTGAAACTTTAGTGCACTTCTCATAGTTCTCTTTAAAACAAATTCTGGTTTGATAATTCCAACATTCCTATCATATCTGACTCTGGTTCTAATGCTTGTTTAGTCTCTTTAGACCGTGGTTTTTTTTTTTTTTTTTTTTTTTATAACCATTTAGTATGCCATATAATTTTTGCTGAAAGGTAGATAGAATGTGGTGGATAAAAGGAACTGGTAAGTAGGCCTTTAGTAAGGTAGTGGTAAGGTGTGGGAAAAGGGGAAGCATTCTATAGTCCTGTGATTAGGTCTTAATCTTTTGGTGAACCTGTACCCCTGAATGGTACGCTTCATAGTATTTTCAGTTTTGTTTTTTTTCCCTCTTTGACAGGACAGAATGGCCAGAGGGAGCTGGAGTTGTGTATTTCCCTTCCCCTAGTTAGGTTGGAGCAGGTAAGGTTCTGGTAAAATAGTTTCTCCTGAGGGCAGACCTTGTTAAGAACAGAATGTAAAGGAGTATTTCAAAATAATTACTTTTCCTCTCCTGCCGAAAGCACAAGGGGATTTCTCCCCCACAGTACTCACTCTGAGGACCTGGTAGAGTTCCTGGAGGTAAAACTCACAAAAGTGTATGCAACTGAGTCCTCCTGGAGTTTTGTTTTATTTTTTTCCTTTTTTAAATACCTGCATATCCCCTGGAGTTCTAACATCAGACTTGTCCACACTCAGCCTCCAACAGTTTGTCTATTACAGTTTATGTTTTCCTACTCTAGCACTGCCAGAGGTTTCAGCTTCTGGGTGTCTGCTCTGCTAAGTTGTGATTCTCCTTTATGTGTTTGTCTCTGCAGTTTTGGGGCAGTGGTTTTCTATGTGGCTTCATGTCTCTGATGAATCTAAGAATAATTATTAATTTTTCAGTTTGCTTAGGTTTTTACTTGTTAGGATGCAGTGGCAACTTCTTGACCTCCTGGCCTCAAAAGATCCTCCCACCTTGACCCCCCAAAATGTTGGGATTATAGGCGCGAGCCACCACACCTGTCCTGGAATGGCAATTTCTAAGCTGTATACATGCTGGAGTGGAAGTCCAGAAGTCAGTTTGCTAATATTATGTTAGGGATTTTTGCTTCCATATTCATGAGGGATGTCAGTCTATAATTTTCTTTTAATGCCTTTGTCAGATTCTGGTATTGGGATAATGCAATCATCATTTAATAAGTTGAGGATTGTTTCTTTTCTATTTTCTGAAATAATTTGTGTACATTGGTGTTATTTCTTCCTTAAACATTTGACAGAATTTACCAGTGAAATAATTTAAGCCAAGGTTTCTCAACCTCAGGACTTTTGACATTTTAGGTCATGTATATGTAAATGTTAATGTAAATGACCTAAATGTAAATATTGTGAGGGGTTTTCCTGTTAAATATAGGATATTTAATAGTATCCCTGGCCTCTAAGAATTCCAGTAGTAATTACCCCCCTTCACTTCTCATTGTGACAACCAAAATGTCTTAGACATTGTCAGATGTCCTCAAGGGGGCAAAGTCAACCCCAGTTGAGAATTACTGATCTAAGTGAAGTGTGGAAGTTTTTTGTTGTTGAGCGTATTTTTAGTTATAAACTTAATGTTTTTCTTGACCTCAGATTGGGCTATTCAAATTTTCTGTTTCTTCTTGAGTCAGCTTTGGTAACATGTCTTTCAACAGATTTTTATATTTCATCTATGTTGCTAGATTTATTACAATGAAATTATTCATATTTTCTTATTTTTTTAATGTCTGCTAGGTATGTAATACAAATGTGGATAGTGATGATTTCTCTTGCATTCCTGATTTTGACAGTTTTTATCTTCTCTTTTTCATTGATCAGTTTTACTAGGAGTTTATCAATTTTATTATGTTTTAAAAGAAACACCTTTTGTTTCACTGATTTTTACTACTTGGTTTTGTGTGTTCTATTCATTGATTTCTGTTCTTCATTATTTACTATCCACTTGCTTTGGATTTATGTTGCTTTTTTTCTAGTTTTCTAAGGTGGGTCATTCATTTTAGACCTTTTATCTTTTTAATGTATTTTAAGCTACAAATTTTCCTCTAGCTATGCTTTAGCTGCATTCCATAAATTTCAGTGTTTTCATTTGCACTCAATGCAAGATATTTTTCCTTTTCTTTTGTTACTGCCTTTACTTATGATTATGTAGAAGTATATTATTTTACTTTTAAAATATCTTGGGATTTTACAGATATGTTTTTGTAAATGATTAATTATGGATGGTCAGTGTCTCAGTCCATTTTCCGTTGCTTATAACGGAATATTGGGAACTGAGTAATTTATAAAGAAAGGGAATTTATTTCTTACAGTTACGGAGGATGAAAAGTCCGTGGTCGAGGGGCTCCATCTGGTGAGAGTCCTCTTACTGGTTGGAACTCTGCAGAGTCCCAGAGCGATGCAGGGCGTCATGTGGCAAGGGAGCTGAACATATGAGCTCAGGTCTCTTTTCCTTTTCTTATAAAGCTACCCGTCCCACTCTCATGATAACATGTTAATCTGTGAACAGATTAATCCATTCATGTGGGCAGAGCCCTCCTGACCAAATTGCCTCTTAAAGCCTTCCCCCATCCCCAGTACTATCACACTGGGGATTAAATTTCAACACCAGTTTTGGAAGGGACAAATATTCAAACCATAACAGACGATATATGTTATGCAATTTCAGTGTTTTTTCAATTTATTGAGACTTGTTTATGCCCCAAATATAGCTTGTCTTACTGAACGTTCCTTGTGTACTTGAAAACAGTGTATATTTTGCAGATGTTGAGTGAAGTATTCTATAAATGTCAGTTTAGGTCATGTTAGATTGGTAGTGTTACATCTTTTATATTTTTAAATTTTTTTGCTTTTTCTACCAGTTACTGAGAGAAGAGCAATAAAATCTCCACTATAAATTACTTGGTTATTTCTCCTTTCGTTTCTGTCAATTTTTGTTTCCTGTTTTTTGAAGCTTTGTTTTGAAGTTGTCTTGGTGAATTGCTCCCTTTACCATCAATGATACGTCCTTTTTGCTTTGGTAAGATTTCCCTTTATGAAGTTTTTATCTGACTTTATTAGCCACTAGAGCTTGTTTCCAGTTAGTATTTTGCAGACATTTCTGTTTTCATCCTTTTATTCTTGTATCTGTCTCTGTATTTAAACTGAGTTTCTTATAAGTAGCATATAGTTGGGTATTGCTTTTGTATACAATCTGATACCCTCTGTTTTTTAGATGGAGTGTCATTTACTGTCATTAGTGATATGATCAGGTTTAAATTTACCAACTTACTGTTTCTTTTCAAATTATTTCATCTGGTCCTTCACTTTTTTTTTTCTCCTGCCCTCTTTTGGGTTGACTGAGTATTTTTGTCACTGTACTTTTTCTCCACTATTAGCTTATTAGCTTTACCTTTGTTTTACTTTTTTGGTGGTTGCTGTTGATCAGCAGTTTTCAAACATCTTAGTCTCATGATCCCTTTGGATTCTTTTTCTTTTTTTTTTTTTTTGAGAAAAAGTCTGGCTCTATTGCCCAGGCTGGAGTGCAGTGGTACAGTCTTGGCTCACTGCAACCTCTGCCTCCTGGGCTCAAGCCATCCTCCCACCTCAGCTTCCCGAGTAGCTAGGACTACAGGCACATACCACTATGCCTGACTAATTTAATTTTTTTTTTTTTTTTTTTTTGTAGAGACGGGGTCCCTTTGGATTCTCAATTATTAAAGACCTCAAAGAGTTTCTGTTTATGGGATTATCAATTATTACTATACCCCCAGTTAAAACTGAAATGTTCAAGTATTAATCATTTAAAAATCACAAGAGTAAAGCTATTATATGTTAACAAAAACAACATATTTGTGAAAAATAACTATTAAAAAACAAGTAGTGGGGAGAGTGGCATTATTTTCCATTTTTGCAGATCTCTATGGCTTAAATGAAGGCTGGATTCTCATATGTACTCTTGCATTTAGTTTTTTGCTTTATATTGTTTTAGTAAATTTAAGTACATGAAGAAAATCTCACAGAGTTATGTATGTAGTAAAGAGAAGAACATTTTAATAGTCTTTGCAGATAATTGTGGGCATTCTTCTTTGATGCCACTCCAAAATTCATCAAGTGGTTGTTTCTTAAAGGTAAGTTATAGTGTGGAATCTGAAACCATATAACTCTGTTATAGAAAAATCTATTGGTCTTTTTTGCACTTTGCCTGGGTATGTATATTTATGCATGGTTTTATAATATCATGCATTGGTGATTTGGAAAATGTTGATGCACCAGATACGTCGATCTTCCAAATATTACAGCATTGCATTATAAAATATCAAAAAATGACAGTATTATTACCGCTGATCTCACAAAAATCTAATTCTGGGAAGCTGTTAAATATATGGTGGCATAGGTCTGGGTGCAGTGGCCCACGCCTGTAATCCTAGCATTTTGGGAGGCCAAGGCGGGTGGATCATGAGGTCAAGAGGTCGAGATCATCCTGGCTAACATGGTGAAACCCCATCTCTACTAAAAATATAAGAATTAGCTGAGTGTGGTGGCATGCGCCTGTAGTCCCAGCTACTCGGGAGGCTGAGGCAGGAGAATCGCTTGAAACTGGAAACGGAGGTTACAGTGAGCCAATATCATGCCACTGCACTCCAGCCTGGGTGACAGAGTGAGACTCTTGTCTTAAAAAATACGTGTGTGTGTGTGTGTGTGTGTGTGTGTGTGTATGTATGTGTGTGTGCGCATATATACGTATATATGTATACATGCATGTATACACACACATATAAGAATATATATGTATATATGTGTGTATGTATATACATGTAAGAATATATATACGTATATATGCACACATATATATGAATATACATATATATACTCTTATATATGAAGTTTTTATCTGACTTTATTAGCCACTAGAGCTTGTTTCCAGTTAATATTTTGCAGACATTTCTGTTTTCATCCTTTTATTCTTGTATCTGTCTTTATATTTAAAGTGGGTTTCTTATAAATAGCATATAGTTGGGTCTTACTTTTATAAGAACCTTACATGTAAGAACCTTACAACAGCGTACTGCTGTTACCTGCTTTCTAACTTTTGTGCTGTAAACTCCTTATTTACATTTACCAGTATATTTCTGTATTAAATGACCACATATTCTCTAAAACTTTAAGAAATGAGAAAACTGTCTTTTTTATTTGTCCATATTTATTATTCTTGGTGCTTTTTTATCTCTTTGTGTATATTCATGTTTTCATGTGATACATACTTTCTGCCTGAATAATTTCCTTGAAATTATAGTGCTGGTCCTTGAAATTATATTGCTGGTCCTTGAAATTATATTGCTGGTCTATATATATGTGTGTGTGTGTATATATGTGTGTGTGTATATATATACAAGTTCACAGCATTTTAATTCTTACTGAAAGGCTGGATTTTATTATTGGCAATACTTATTTTCAGTTGCTTTCCTTAAAAATCACTGGCACACTTCATCCTTTTTTGTTTGTTTTAATAAACTTTTTATTTTGAAATAACTTTAGATTTACAGAATAACTTTAGATTTTGGAATAACTTTATTATTGTGATTTTGAAAAAAATAATACAGAGAATTCCTAAATACCTCTCATTCAGTTTCACCTAATGTTAACATCTATTACCCTGTACATTTGTCAAAACTCAGAAAACTGACTGGTAGATTACTGCAGACTTCACTTGGATTTCACCAATTTTTCTATTAAAGTCCCATTTCTCTTTCAGTGTCTACTCTGGAATACCACATTATATTTTGCTATCACAATTCCTTAGTTTCTATAGCTTTTGACAGTTTGTCATCTTTCCTTTTTTTTTTAAGAACTTGACACTTTTGAAGAGTACTGGTCTGTTATTTTCTAGAATGGTCTTCAATTTGGGTTTCTCTCATGATTTCCTTATAACTTGACTGGGTTTATGGTTTTCTGGGAGAAATATGGAGATGAAGGGCCCACTTTGTCTAATTTTTAGAAAGTAACTGCCACTGCAGTTTGCAGTCAGTATTTTAAATAAAAGTAGTGTTCTTGAAAAAGACATTTGTTCAGTTTAGAACTCAAATACTTGCACAAGTGCTTTTCCTTTGCACAAGTATGTAGTTGAGTTCTTTATCGGTACTTTTCCTTTTCTTTTTTGAGACAGAGTTTCGCTCTTGTTGCCCAGGCTGGAGTGCAATGGCGCGATCTCGGCACACTGCAACCTCTGCCTCCCGGGTTTAAGCGGTTCTCCTGCATCAGCCTCCCGACTAGCTGGGATTACAGGCATGCAACACCACACCAGCTATTTTTTGTATTTTTAGTAGAGACGGAGTTTCTCCATGTTGGTCAGGCTGGTCTCGAACTCCCAACCTCAGGTGATCTGCCCGCCTCGGCCTCCCAAAGTGCTGGGATTATAGGCATGAGCCACCTTGCCTGGCCCTGTACTTTTCCTTTTGTCACACAGAATGTTAAGAAGATGTTTACTCATATATAAATATTTAATACAATTAATAATTTTTACTGTTTTGTCATAGACATTCTTTTTTTTTTTTGAGACGGAGTCTCGCTCTGTAGCCCAGGCTAGAGTGCAGTGGCCGGATCTCAGCTCACTGCAAGCTCCGCCTCCCGGGTTCACGCCATTCTCCGGCCTCAGCCTCCCGAGTAGCTGGGACTACAGGCGCCCGCCACCTCGCCCGGCTAGTTTTTTGTATTTCTTAGTAGAGACGGGGTTTCACCATGTTAGCCAGGATGGTCTCGATCTCCTGACCTCGTGATCCACCCGTCTCGGCCTCCCAGAGTGCTGGGATTACAGGCTTGAGCCACCGCGCCCGGCCTTGTCATAGACATTCTTAAATGAATCTGGCCGCTGCCCCTTGTTTTTTTTAATCTTTCAGTGCATGTCCTGAAGAATACAGTGATCAGTAGTGCTATTGCTTTGATTTGTGATGGGGCACTGAGAGTTTTTGCTTTTGAGATAGTCTCTGTTGCCCAGGTTGGAGTGCGGCAGTGAGCTCATAGCTCACTGCAACCTTAACCTCCAGGGCTCAAGTAATCCTCCCACCTCAGCACCCCCCTACCCCTATGCCCGTGCAACCACACTTGGCTAATTTTTTAATTTTTTGTAGAGACAGTGTCTCACTATATTGCCCAGGCTGCTGACAATTTTATTCAACATTGCTGAGCACCATTAGTACAAGTATCAATACAGTGACAAACTATTAACACTATTAGGAATATAGCTCTGACTTTGCAGACCCCATGAAAGCATCTCCTGAACACATAGGTCTTCTGATTACACATCGAGAAACCTCCCCATTAGGGCTTTTATGATACTTATCTTTAATTTATCATGGTCTACCGTCAAATAACTTTATAGCACTTGAGTATAATGGAAGAACCTTACAACAGTGTGCTGCTGTTACCTCCTTTCTAACTTTTGTGCTGTAAACTCCTTGTTTACATTTACCAGTATATTTCTGTATTAAATGATCAAATATTCTCTAATTTTAAGAAATGAGAAAACTGACTTTTTTATTTGTCCATATTTATTATTTTTGGTGCTTTTTATCTCTTTGTGTATATTCATGTTTTCATATGATATATACTTTCTGCCTGAATAATTTCCTTGAAATTATATTGCTGGTCTGCTGACAACATATTCTCTTAGCTATTGCTTGTCTGAAAATATTTTTATTTTGCTTTCACTTATGAAAGATATTTTCTCTGGTATAGAATTCTAAGTTGATAGATGTTCCCTCTCCATTTTTTTTTCTTTTAGCAATTTAAAGATTTTTCTATTGTCTTTTGACTGGAATACTTTTCAGGAAAAAGTCTTATAATCCTTTTCACATTCAGTCTTTTCAACATAAGTGCTTTTTTTCTGGCTGCTTTTAAAATATTATTCTTAACATTATATTTTAGTAAATAATTATTATGTCTTTTGGTGTGGTTTTATCTGTATTCCGCTTAGAATTTATTGAACTTCTTGGGTCTGTGGGTGTAGTTTGACAACATTTCAGCTATTATTTTCTTAAATTTATTGTTCTCCTTTGTACCTAGACTCCAATTACACATAATTTAGGCTGCTTGATATTGTTCCCTAAAGCTCTGCTTATAGTTCTTCAATTTTTTTCCCTTTCTTTGCTTACTTTTGGATAGTTTCTCTTGCTCTGTTCTCAAGTTCATTGATAACAGTGCTACAGTTTTTAATATGCAAGATCTGAAGTGAACATTTTACTGGGTGACATTGATCACAGATTAAACATTGCAGAAGAAAGTACGTTCATTGATAATTTCTTAGTTATGGAATAAATTAGCTCAAAGGAAAAATTACGTTAGACATGAACTAAAAAATGTTTGTAAATAAGCCTTAAAATATTCAGACTGATGCACAAGAAGCTTGACTTCTGGACAGAACAAAATCAAACATCATTCAGCCCTCAGCAATCTAAAATTCACAGTGTCTTACATCCAACAGAGACGACACCTTCTGGGTTTCTCCTGAATGTTTTGTGTATTCCCAGTGATGACTTTTTATTCTGGTGGGTGATAATGTGAATAATTCTCACCCCTGGGTAAGCTCTGGAAAGTGTTTTGCTTATAGCTCCTCAGGTTGTTGTTCTTTCCCCAAAAGTTCTCCTTTGCTTTGTAGGGTTTTATCGTACACATGTGTAGATCAGTATTCAGCTAAAGAGTCAAGAATACTGCTATGTTGGTTTCTGGAGTTTTTCCTTTTTTTTTTTTTTTTGTTTTGTTTTTGAGATGGAGTCTCATTCTGTCACTCAGACTGGAGGGCAGTGGGGCGATCTTGGCTCACTGCAACCCTCCGCCTCCTGGGTTCAAGTGATTCTCCTGCCTCAACCTCCCAAGTACCTGCAACTACAAGCACATGCCACCACGCCCAGCTAATTTTTGTATTTTTAGTAGAGACAGAGTTTCAGCAAGTTGGCCAGGCTGGTCTCGAACTCCTGACCTTAAGTAATCTACCCGCCTCCCTTCCCAAATTGCCGTGATTACAGGTGTAAGCCACTGTGCAGGACCTGGAGTTCTTTCTTGATGGGACACTTTCTTTTCTACTACTGTGTCCCCAAAATTCTAGCCCTTTGGCCTTTCCAAACTAAAAGTCAAACTTCCTTTGGGGTCCCCCTTCCTGCCCTGATGTTCATTCAGTATTGCCTCCAGACACAACAGTTGAGTGAACCTCAGGCTCATCTTGTTTGTTCCCCCTTTGTCAGGGACTGCAGAGATTGCAGCAAGAAAGTTGGTGTGAATTACCCAGTTCACCAAGCGGGAGTCTACCCTATGTCTCTGAAGAATTTTTTTTTTTTTTTTTTTTTTTTTGGCCAATTTGTATATACATAACTTTTAGAAATGTAGATGAAAATCAGTACTTATTTAAATTTCTCATTACATCTTCAAATCACATGGAGGAGGGCAGAACTGAGAGAACAGTAGAGAAGTGGAGTTGCTGATTGATGTTTATGCTGTGAACCTCTTGGTCAAACGGAGTCCAAAGTTAACTGATTGTATGGAATATTCAGTTTTAAGAACTCATAAATTTGCCTAAACCTGTTTGAGTTGTGTTTTCTGTTACATATAATCAAAAACATCTTAATAAATAGCATATAATCTTGTGATGAATTTTGAAAGTACTAGTGTTAATATTTGATAATTGTTATTAGTTTTGAGAGAAGGTCTTACTCTGTCACCCAGGCTGGAGTGCAGTGGAATGATTATGACCCACTGCAGCCTCCACAACCTGGCTCAAGTGATCTCCCACGTCAGCCTCCCAAGTAGCTGGGGACTAGAGGTGCATGCCACCACACTTGGCTAATTTTGTATTTTTTGTAGAGACAGGATTTCAGCATGTTGCCCAGGCTGGTCTTGAACTCCTAGGCTCAAGTGATCTGCCCGTCTCGGCCTCCCAAGGTGCTGGGATTATAGGCGTGAACCTCCATGCCCAGCTGTATTATTTCTAATACAATTTGTAATTTTTTTTTTTTTACTTTTTATTTTTTTATCCAGGAGTACTGCTATATAATTTGTAATTCTGATTGCATTAAGATGGCAGGTTTGGCCGGGTGTGGTGGCTCAAGCCTATAATCCCAGCACTTTGGGAGGCCGAGACAGGCGGATCATGAGGTCAGGAGATCGAGACCATCCTGGCTAACATGGTGAAACCCCTTCTCTACTAAAAAATACAAAAAAGAAAAAAAAACTAGCCGGGCGAGGTGGCGGGCACCTGTAGTCCCAGCTACTCGGGAGGCTGAGGCAGGAGAATGGTGTGAACCCCGGGGGGTGGAGCTTGCAGTGAGCTGAGATCCGGCCACTGCACTCCAGCCTGGGCGACAGAGCGAGACTCCGTCTCAAAAAAAAAAAGGTGGTATGTTTAATTTATTCAGCAAATATTTTTTTTTTTTTTTTTTTTTTTTGAGACGGAGTCTCGCTCTGTCGCCCAGGCTGGAGTGCTGTGGCCGGATCTCAGCTCACTGCAAGCTCCGCCTCCCGGGTTCCCGCCATTCTCCTGCCTCAGCCTCCCGAGTAGCTGGGACTACAGGGGCCCGCCACCTCGCCTGGCTAGTTTTTTGTGTTTTTTAGTAGAGACGGGGTTTCACCGTGTTAGCCAGGATGGTCTCGATCTCCTGACCTCGTGATCCGCCCGTCTCGGCCTCCCAAAGTGCTGGGATTACAGGCGTGAGCCACCGCGCCCGGCCTTATTCAGCAAATATTTAAGCTATTTTGATATGGAAATCTGTGCTATTTTCTGATAAAGATGAGCTCATACAATGTTTTAAAGCTTATTATTATTATTCTCTAGAATTTTACAGCACTTTTATGACAAGGATCTATGTGGAAAGTGCTAGAATACAACTTCTTATGTGAATGATGTTTGAGTGATGATTCTGTACAAAACTCATTCCTAGGTCGGGCGTGGTGCTCACACCTGTAGTCCCAGCACTTTGGGAGGCGGAGGTGGGTGGATCATCTGAGGTTAGGAGTTTGAGGCCAGCCTGGCCAACATGGTGAAACCCTGTCTCTGCAAAAAATACAAAAATTAGCCAGGCTTGGTGGCACATGCCTGTAATCTTAGCTACTCGGGAGGCTGAGGCAGGAGAATGGCTTGAACCCTGGAGGTGGAGGTTGCAGAGAGCTGAGATTGTGCCGTTGCCCTCCAGCCTGGGAAAAAGAGTGAAACTTTAAATCCAAAAAAAAAAAAAAAAAAAAAAAAAAAGCTCATTCCTCTCTTACATACATAAGTTATATTCTAGCTGCTTCATTTTGAGTTGCTTTATATATTCAATGTATACTTAGTTCATGTTTTATAAAGGAGAGCTTTCATCAAACTTGGCTTTATCCAAACTTTCAGTGGTTTTCCATTTTGTTCATGATTAAGTCCAAATATTTTAGCCAGTGAAAGGCCCTGTAATTTAACCCACCCCTTTCTAATCTTATTTCTCATCATTTTTCCTATTAAATGAGATTAATGTGTTTCCCTGATCCATGACTTTGCTTGCTCCCACTGACCTGTTCTTTTAATTCTTTCTGCCTATCAGTACCCATCATTTTTGCTCCAGTTCTGATCCCACTTCTTTAGTAAGATCATCTTTATGAGTCATCCACCATGGCCATGAGTGATCTCTCGTAAAATATACTTTATTTTTTGTTGTTTACAAAGCCAATCAACACTGGTTTCATAAGGTAAACCAAAAGCCCTTCATTTCTAATCTCACTGTCCAGAGGAGAACCTCTTAATACTTCCTTAATAATTTTATGCATATTCAAATATGTATTAGCTTATTTGGTTATTACTAACTTTGGCCACCATATTGGAGAACACAGTTCTATTGGCTTAATTATATTGCACTTTGATTTTTCTTTTGGTAAGAGTATTTCAAGAATGGTAATGTATACTTTATATTGTATCGTACAAGAAATATACTGTCTGGGGATCTCCTTTTGTGATATTTAAGTGGATTGGGGATTCAGGCATTGTCAGTCTGATCTACCCCAATGAGCCTTTCACTGAATGATTTTATGAATCTCATTCTTTTAAATTTTCATCAGCCAGGCACAGTGGCCCATACCCGTAATCCTGACACTTTGGGAGACAGGGCGGGAGGATTGCTTGAGCCCAGGAGTTCAAGAACAGCCTTGGCAACCTAAGGAGATCCCATCTCTACAAAAAAAAAAAAAAATTTTAATGTCATACATAGCTACTTTACTGCCTGTTAATATAGCAAGATAATAGATTGTTAAAAGGCAGGCTCTGGAGCCAAACTGCCTGCTAGTAATGACCTTCAGCAAGTGAGTATACATCTTTGTGCCTCAGTTTTTCTTCACTGGGAGGGGACTGACAGTGCATGGTTACATAGTGTCAGTCAATGTTAATTGTTATTAATATATTGGTTTAAAAGTTTGATTTTGCTGTCTATGTGCATAGCCTTTGTTTGCATGGAAAAATGTTTTATTGGATAATATTCATGGTATTCTGTTAGGTAGTGAAACCGGGTTACCTTGTAGGAAAATGAAACACCATTTAAATTATAACAAATTTATTATTTTTCTATAATTTTTAGTAAGAAAAACAGCAGAAAAGGAATTTATTACATTGGAGTTTGTAATGAAGAAAAGAAACATTGAGCATGATTAGATATATATTCTAGATATTAGGAAAGAAAATTGGAAAAGAGAAAAAGAAATGAGTGACATTATTGCTTTTTTTTTTTTTTTTTTTTTTTGGAGACGGAGTCTCGCTCTGTAGCCCAGGCTGGAGTGCAGTGGCCGGATCTCAGCTCACTGCAAGCTCCGCCTCCCGGGTTTACGCCATTCTCCTGCCTCAGCCTCCCGAGTAGCTGGGACTACAGGCGCCCGCCACCTCGCCCGGCTAGTTTTTTTGTATTTTTTAGTAGAGACGGGGTTTCACCGTGTTAGCCAGGATGGTCTCGATCTCCTGACCTCGTGATCCGCCTGTCTCGGCCTCCCAAAGTGCTGGGATTACAGGCTTGAGCCACCACGCCCGGCCAATTGCTTTTGATTATGAATGGCTGTATGGTTCTTTGAGATGACAGTTAATAAACATAAGTGCACACAATCCTAAATAATTTGATGGAGGAGAAGTTTCTAAAAACCCAATGTGGTGATGCAAGGGAACTCTCAGATAAGCAGAGCATAGATATAGTAGATGGAAGGGAAGATGCAGAACTAAAGATGAATATGAAACTTTATAACAGTGGCTGAAACCACAAGGTAAGCTGAAGTTTGTAAGACAACGTAAGTTGTTTTTTGAAAGTAATATCTCAATTAAGGTTAAGCTTCAAAAAGATCATCAAGGCCGGGCGTGGTGGCTTATGCCTGTAATCCTAGCACTTTGGGAGGCTGAGGTGGGTGGATCACAAGGTCAGGAGTTCGAAACCAACATGGAGAAACCCTGTCTCTACTAAAAATACAAAAAAAAAAAAAAAAAAAAAAATTAACCAGGCTTGGTGGCACATGCCTGTAATCCCAGCTACTCGGGAGGCTGAGGTGTGATAGTCACTTGAACCCGGGGGGTGGAGGTTGCAGTGAGCCGAGATCATGCCACTGCACTCCAGCCTGGGCAACAAGAGTGAAACTCCATCTCAAAAAAAAAAAAAGAAAAGACAAGATTATCAAAATTTTAAGAGGTATGGAACTATCAGGTCTCATTTTACAATTGCCTGATTGAGTAAGGATTTCGAAATAGGATTTGAGTTGGAAAGGATGTAACAATAGTATTAAAAGAATTATAGGAAATTGTAGTTAAGCAACTAAGAAGTGAAATATCTGACCACTTTAAGTGCATTTTATTTTCTTCATATAAATCAGGGTCTTACCTTGCCACCAGTGGACTTGCATAGTTCATGAAATCATTCAGTAATATTTGAGAATGTAATGAAAAATATAACTAGTTCCTGGAGATGATCAGATGCTAGCTTGATTTTTTAGAAAGGAAAAAATGTGGGTACTGAAACTTGCAAGCTGGTAAATTTGGTATTGATCTTTGGCAAATTTCTATAAATAAATTTCAGAAGTTTGGGAACATTTGTGGAAGAATACTTGAATGGAGACATTTAAGTGTGTTTACCATATATTATATTAAATTAATTTAGGATTATCAGGTTGGATGAATTAGAAGAATACTATAGAAAGTTTCTTTAGTGAAATATTTGACAGTCTGTGGCTACATTTTTGAATAAGATGTGTTAGCAAAGTGTTGTTTAAATTTAGAGTAAGTAGATCTATTTGTGGGCCAGGCGCGGTGGCTCAAGCCTGTAATCCCAGCACTTTGGGAGGCCGAGACGGGAAGATCACAAGGTCAGGAGATCAAGACCGTCCTGGCTAACACAGTGAAACCCCATCTCTACTAAAAAATACAAAAAAAAAAAACTAGCTGGGCGAGGTGGCGGGTGCCTGTAGTCCCAGCTACTCGGGAGGCTGAGGCAGGAGAATGGCGTAAACCCGGGAGGCGGAGCTTGCGGTGAGCTGAGATCCAGCCACTGCACTCCAGCCTGGGCGACAGAGCAAGACTTCATCTCAAAAAAAATAATAATAATAAAAATAAATAAATAAATAAATTTAGAGTAAGATCTATTTGTAATAGTAGATTGAAATCCAAAACTATCATTTCATTAGAGGTTGAATGTCACCCTTGAGAGGGATCTTCAGAACAATACAGTGGCATTGTCTATATCTTGTCTCATTTTAATCACTTGTCTCGTTTTAATCACTGATCTAACTGAAGGTTTAGTAAGTAGGCTTATCTACTTATAGATTATTCAAAGATGGTCTTGGATAGCTGATATCATAGAAGGCAATCAAGAATGTCTCCCTAAAACTTTACCTAATTAATCTAGTGTATTTCTGTCTTTCCTTCTCTTACATTTTGATACTTTGTATGTAATATATATTTATAGTTTAGGTTGCTTCAGGAAAAAAAAAACAAAACTTTTTTTATGTTTTGTTTTTAGTAGTGGTGAAGTGTTGTCCCTTGCCCAGGCTGGTCTTGAACTCGTGAGCTCAAGTAATCCTGCCACCTTGGCCTCCCAAATGTTGGAATTACAGGCATGAGCCACTCTCCCAACTCCCCTCCACCTCCCAAAAAAATTTTTTATTTTTTGTCTGTTTGATATTTTTACCAAATTATTTTTTGAATTGTATGTATCTCTCATTATAGCATAATACTCTTAATGATACAGATTTAATAATACAAACTATGTTGGAGCAGTTTCTGCATAAGGTATGTTTTAATTTACTCTAGGAATATGAAGCACGAACGGGGAGGACTTGTAAACCACCACCTCAGTCTTCAAGACGCAAGAATTTTGAATTTGAGCCACTTTCTACCACTGCCCTGATTCTTGAGGATCGCCCATCGTAAGTATTTTAGTGATAATTAGTAAAATTGTTTATATTTTAAAGTTAAATTTAATTTTGTTCACTATTTTAAAAGATAGCGAGAAAGATACTGAGATAGATACACAAAGGATTTAATTTTTACAAAATTTAATCCCTGTTGTCTATCCTAAAACTATGTGGGGAGAATATATTTTTCTTGGATTTTCTGTTTGTTTAGAGACAGGGTCTTGCTATGTTGTCCATGCTGTTCTCAAACTCAAGTGATCCTCCTGCCTGAGTCTCCCCTTCCAGCATTATAGGCACGCACTGCTGGCCTTAATAGAGAGTATATTGTTGTTGTCTAAGACTTAACGCATATTTTCTAGAGGTCTCTGTGAGTTAGTATATGAAACATAATAAAGTATTGGCTCTTCATGTCTGTTTCTATTTCAATTCTCTGCTCCTCCATTTTAACATGATAGGGCAATTATTTTTCCTTTCTTGACATTTAATATGTATTTAAGATGTGCTTGTCTTTGCCTTTTGTACTATGTAACTACTTAGGTAAGCAAAAGTTTTATTAAGGAAGTAAGCATATACTCCAAGAGAGGAGTGGGCTGACCCAGCTGGGAGCCTACTATTATTATTAAGAATACATTTATTGGGCCGGGTGTGGTGGCTCATGCCTGTAATCCCAGCACTCTGGGAGGCCGAGGTGGGTGGATCACAAGGTCAGGAGTTTGAGATCAGCCTGACCAGCCTTGTGAAACCCCGTCTCTACTAAAAATACAAAAAAGTAGCCAGGCATGGTGGCGCACGCCTGTGGTCCCAGCTGCTCGGGAGGCTGAGGCAGGATAATTGCCTGAACCCAGCAGGCAGATGTTTCAGTGAGCCGAGATCGTGCCACTGCGCTCCGGCCTGGACGACAGAGTGAGACTCCATCTCAAAAACAAAACAAAACAAAGAATACATTTGTTATTTATTTATTTATGTTTGTTTTATTTTATTTATTTTTAATTTTTTATTTTTGAGACAGTTTTGCTCAGTCACCCAGGCTGGAGTGCAATGGTGCGATCTCAGCTCGCTGCAACTTCTGCCTCCTGGGTTCAAACCATTCCCTTGGCACAGCCTCCTGAGTAGCTCGAATTACAAGCTGGCACCAACATGCCTGGCTAATTTTTTCTTTTTGTATTTTTAGTAGAGACAGGGTTTCGCCATGTTGGCCAGGCTGGTCTTGAATTCTTGACCTCAAGTGATCCACCCACCTCAGCCTCCCAAAGTGCTGGGATTACAGGCATTAGCCACCATGCCTAGCCTAAGAATACATTCTTAATGCTCAGCAAAACATCTTAAATTGTTCTTTTCCCATATCTGCCCTTCTCTGTATTTTCTACAGTGCTGCTGTACATCAGAATATTGTCTGATTTATTATTAAACAAAACACATCCTAAAGCAAGACCACTTGGTTCTTAGCTCGTTTTCTCCTCCTTGGGTTTTCTGGATCTATTCTTTTTCTTTTTTTTTTTTTTTTTTTCTTTTTTTTTTTTTTTGAGAGGGAGTCTCGCACTGTCGCCCAGGCTGGAGTGCAGTGGCCGGATCTCAGCTCACTGCAAGCTCCGCCTCCCAGGTTTACGCCATTCTCCTGCCTCAGCCTCCCTATAGCTGGGACTACAGGCGCCCCCCACCTCGCCCGGCTATTTTTTTTGTATTTTTTTTTAGTAGAGACGGGGTTTCACTGTGTTAGCCAGGATGGTCTCGATCTCCTGACCTCGTGATCCGCCCGTCTCGGCCTCCCAAAGTGCTGGGATTACAGGCTTGAGCCACCGCGCCCGGCCTATTCTTTTTCTTTTACTAGAATTCTCTCTCTGTCCCTCTCTTTCTTTTTAATTTAATTTAATTTAATTTGTAGAGGCGGAGTCTTGCTCTGACATCGAGGCTGGAGTGCAGTGGCACAATCATAGCTTACTGTAGCCTCAAACTCCTGGCCTCAGACAATCCTGCCACTTCAGCCTCCCTAGTAGCTAGGACTACGTGAGCACACCACCGCACCTGGCTAAAGAATTCTCTCTCTCTCTCTCTCTCTTTTTTTTTAAATGTAAAAGTTCCTAGCTTTTCTTGCCATTTTCCTGATCTGGACCTTTTTCTACCCATTATCCTGATGAACATAATAAAAGAGTCTGGAGCCAAATAGAAGAGTATAGAATATTTTTTGGACTTTGCAAGAGAAAGCCGGACCTGTTAAGTATATTATTGTTTTATTCTGGTTACATTCCCTCATACTAAAGAATTGTGATCCCAATACTCCTCTTTTAGGATTTGATGAATATGTTTATATTCGTCTTTTCATTGCTTAAAAAAAGCATTTTAGAAACTTAGAGAACATGTGAAATTTTATTTCAGACTTGCTGCCAGGGATTAAAATGAACCAGGCCAATTCAAAGATTCCTTTCTTGGTGGAGACATTTATAGGAAAACAAGAATGGTTAGATAAACAAAAAAAGAATAACTTGTTAAAGATCTTTAGACTTTGCAACTGTCAGATGAGTACGTAGATAAGTTCCCAGAAGAGTTTGCTTAAGCTTGTTAAAATTTATCCAAAATGGATTATGCTTTTTACCAGGTATGTTAATTTCTTCCCAGAAAGCATTTATGAAAGTATCTCTTGGCCGGGTGCGGTGGTTCACGCTTGTAATCCCAGCACTTTGGGAGGCCGAGGCAGGCAGATCACGAGGCCGGGAGATCGAGACCATCCTGGCTAACATGGTGAAACCCTGTCTCTACTAAAAATACAAAAAATTAGCTGGGCATGGTGGCGGGCGCCTGTAGTCCCAGCTACTCGGGAGGCTAAGGCAGGAGAATGGCGTGAACCTGGGAGGCGGAGCTTGCAGTGAGCCAAGGTAGTGCCACTACACTCTAGCCTGGGCAACAAAGCAAGACTCTGTCTAAAAAAAAAAAGAAAATATCACTCAAAAAGTTCTGTTCTAGACAGTGTTGGGGACAAATCTTTCTTTACACCATACTGTATTTTATATGATATCTGTCTCTTTAGGTTCTGCCTCCATGCCTTTGCTCATGTTATTCCCCTGTCTTGGAAGGCTTTTGTCTTATTTCTACTTCTTACTTACTCAGTCCTTAAAGATTAGGCTTTATCTTTTCTATCAAGTCTTTGGTGATTTCTTCAGCCTTCCGTTGTATCTACTTTTCTTGTACCTTTCTTGTAACACACACAGAGTTCCTTGAAATAATGTTCAATGAAACTGGCTTGAAATAATATGGTAGACATACTAACATTATGAAAAGAACTGAGTGTACAAAAAGATATAAACAGCTGAAAAGTACTTTTATTTTCACTCAAACTATCTGTAGTTATATTATTATAATAAATGTTATAGCTTTTATTCTGTTTCTGTGTGTTTGCTTATCTGTAATATAGAGACTGAATTTGGTCTCTAGTGTTCCACTCAACACTGAGATGCTGTGGTTAACTAAGAATTTTGTTCACCTTTTTAAATTTGAAGGGGCATTTTTGGTGTGGGGAAGTTATTTATATGACTTATGTAACTAAAACAAACCAACAAAGTGTTTTCATGGTGTTGGAGTGTGAGGGTGTGTAATCACTTACTTATTCTTCTACTTCAACCAATTGAAAAATAGATAATGGAGAACAGAAGAGAATGAAACCTTCAATTTTATTGCTTATAAAACCAGATGAGGGGAAGAAAACTCTACATGGGAATACCTAGGTACAACCTGAGTACTAAAGATAAAGAACTTTGTACTTTATCTTCCTCGTAATACTCTTCTAGCAGACTTGGGCCAGCTAACATCTGTCTAGTTATAGCCCAAGAAGCTAGAACAGAGATCTGAGTAATCTTAGATTTCTTCTGTTTATGGATGCAGGCAGGTTCAAGAGGCCTGTTCTGCTTTTGTGTCTTATCTACTGGTAATGCCATTACTTCAACAAAGAGATGACATCTGGAAGAAGATAGAAATTATTCTACAGCAGGGCTCCCCAAACCCCAGGCCAAAGACTGATTCTGGTTAGGAACTGGGCTGCACAGCAGGAGGTGAGCAGTGAGTGAGTGAGTGAATGAGTGAGTGAGTGAGTGAGCAAGCAAGCGAAGCTTCATCAGTATTTACAGCTGCTCCCCATTGCTTGTGTTACTGCTTGAGCTCCATCTCCTGTCAGGTCAGCGGCAGCCTTAGATTCTCATAGGAGCATGAACCCTATTGTGAACTGTGTGTGAGAGAGATCTAGGTTGTGTGGTCCTTATGAAAATCTAATGCCTGATGATCTGTCACCTTTTCCCATCACCCCCAGATGGGACTGCCTAGTTGCAGGAAAGGAAGCTCAGGGCTCCCACTGATTCTACATTATGATGAGTTGTATAATTATTACATATTGCAATGTAATAATAATAGAAACAAAGTGCACAATAAATGTAATGCACCTGAATCATCCTAAAATCATCCTCCCATCTCAGCCCATGGGAAAATTGTCTTCCATGAAACTGGTCTCTGGTACTATAAAGGTTGGGGACCAGGGGTCTAGACCATCTACAAATTTCACCTTATTAAATAGATGACTAGATCTCCTAAACTGTGCCCAGCAAATCGTTTGCCATGACTTGTAGAAAAGAAACAACAGAGGAGCTAGGCGTGGTGGCTCCCATCCATAATCCCAGCACTTTGGGAGGCTGAAGCAGGAGGATCACTTGAGGCCAGGAATTCAAGACCAGCCTATGCAAAATAGTGATACTCTGTCTCTACCAAAAATAAGCCAGGGTGTGGTCATACATACCTGTAGTCCTAGCCTACTTGGGAGGATTTCCTGAGCCCAGGAGTTTGAGGTTACAGTGAGCTGTGATTGCGCCACTGTGCTCCAGCCTGGGTGACAGAGTGAGACCCTGTCTCAAAAAAAATGAAATGACAGAGATTGCAGTTGCAAAAGGGATTAAGCTTCACACCAGGAGCATTTCATCTTATGTGAAGAGAAGGATCAGGCCTATTTGGTGGAAGCTAGCAGGTGGTTAGAAATCTTTTTTTTTTTTTTTTTTTTTTTGAGACGGAGTCTTGCTCTGTCACCCAGGCTGGAGTGCAGTGGCCGGATCTCGGCTCACTGCAAGCTCCGCCTCCCGGGTTCACGCCATTCTCCTGCCTCAGCCTCCCGAGTAGCTGGGACTACAGGCACCCGCCACCTCGCCCGGCTAGTTTTTTGTAATTTTTAGTAGAGACGGGGTTTCACCGTGTTAGCCAGGATGGTCTCGATCTCCTGACCTCGTGATCCGCCCGTCTCGGCCTCCCAAAGTGCTGGGATTACAGGCTTGAGCCACCGCGCCCGGCCACACTAGAAATCTTAAAGGCGGGATTTGTAGTTGAACTGGAAATGTAGGCTGGACGTGGTGGCTCACGCCTGTAATCCCAGCACTTTGGGAGGCCGAGGCGGGGGCAGATCATGAGTTCAAAAGATCGAGACTATCCTGGCCAACATGGTGAAACCCCATCTCTACTAAAATGCAAAAATTAGCTGGGCATGGTGGCGTGCACCTGTAGTCCCAGCTATTCAGGAGGCTGAGGTAGGAGAATCGCTTGAACCCGAGAGGTGGATGTTGCAGTGAGCAGAGATTGTGCCACTGCACTCCAGCCTGGTGACAGAGCGAGACTCTGTCTCAAAAAAAAACAAAAAACAAAAAACTGGAAATGTGATTTAAATTAAGCTGTTTCTCGAATGGTAAAATGAAAGTTTCTAAAGGTAAATGAGGTATAGCTATCAATTAAACAATTTTCTGTATCTTAAGGGCTCTGAGTCCAGTCAGAAAAACAAATCAATGTAGTAATTTCAAATAGAGGAACTTTAATAGAGGAATTCATTGCAAGGTTGTTAAAAGGACTATAAAAGCAAAAGAAGGGAATATAGGTTCAAAAGATTAATAATTCCAGAAAGGTATATACTGCTCTGGGATGTAGAAGCAAAAGAAAAAAAGTAATATTACCCAGAGTCCAGTATCACTGTTTACCCGAAAACTAGATTTATATTTAGCTACTATTTTTTCATGTGATCTTATTTTCTTTACAGTAAATAAAGTTTTTTTTCAAGTATTAACATAATGAAAAGGGATATTGTAATTATTTTGCATGGAACTATATGGAATCCATCATTGCTTTTATCTTCACATCCTTTGTAATTCTAGGAAGCACTTTATCTGAAATTTAGGAACAGTTAAATCCATTATTCTTTTACAGAAATACAGAGAGGCAAGCAGAATAGCTTGTAAAAGGAAATAAGAGAGACTTAAGGCTAGGATTTTGGAGTTAATAGTTGGTCTTATGACTTAGGTAGAAAGCAGCTTTGGACAGAATCGATTTGCAAGATTTAAGGCAGTTAGTATGTGCAGGCAATACTAGGAATTATAAGATTCAATGGATCTGGATGTGAGGACTAAACTCCATGGATTTGAAATGTGGTTGGAGTTTGTGATGGCTTTTGACCTTTAGAGCATCATCATTGATTAACTGGTATATGATTAAGTAGTTACATTCAACTACACATAAGAGGCTCCCCAAATAGTAGCCTAAATACACAAGAATTTAAGTGTGTAAGTAGCTCAAATTAAGTAGTTCCACGCTAGTATGGTGGCTCCATGTATCAAAGACAAGGGGTGATATCTTTCACCATATTCAGAAGAAACTTTATTTTCATGCTGACCTTATGCTAACCACAGAATGGGCTTGGGGACCCACTGGACCCACAGTAAGACAGACTTGAGCTAAAACTCCACTAATCGCCTGACCTCTGCATACCTCTACTTTGACTCTGGACTATGGTAACATTTTGGGTCTCTTGCAATTAGTGTCAGATCAGAGCCGATATCCAGTAGTCCCTGAACCATCTGATTGTTTTCTTTTACCTAATGAATAGTTACCCAGTAAAAGGCCCCTTTGGGGAAGGCTGGGAGAAAGATTAATGGTGTAAAATTTTGGTAGTGTATTGGAGTCCTCTCAAGGGGACCCATCATCTTCTGCATTCAAAGGATTCTGGGTCTGTAAACTGGCTCAAGTCTGGGGAGTGACTGAGGGGCTGTTAGTCTTCATGATTCAGGATGGACTTTTATTCTCTTGACCTAGCACTTTTCTGCTTATATAGATCAACTAAGAATGTAGTAGGTTTCTTTTTTTCACTTCTAGCAACATTGTATCAACTAGCCAACAGGATAGGTTTGTGCAAGTCATACTACTCTGATTGCTACTTTGACTCTGCTGTTCATTATGGTAATTACGCTCACCTTGCTTTGGTGGTTGAGTGCTGCCACTTGGTCCCTGTCACCCCAGGATTCAGTTATTCCCATTGCATTTAGGTTTCCCAGTTCAGTGACTGCAGTTCGCCCTGGAAGGTCTGGCTTACAAAAAAGTAATCACAGAGTTCTTCAAGAATGCTGGGGCTCCCATCACAATTTTATTTCTCACAATTGCAGTGAAAAATATGTCATCTGTGGCTGTAATCCTCGCACTTTGGGAGGCCGAGGCGGGCGGATCATGAGGTCAGGAGATCGAGACCATCCTGTCTAACACAGTGAAACCCTGTCTCTACTAAAAATACAAACAATTAGCCGGACATGGTGGCGGGCGCCTGTAGTCCCAGCTACTCGGGAGGCTGAGGCAGGAGAATGATGTGAACCTGGGAGGCAGAGCTTGCAGTGAGCTGAGATCGTGCCACTGCGCTCCAGCCTGGGCCACGGAGCAAGACTCTGTCTCAAAAAAAAAGAGAAAAATATGTCATCTCTGGGGTACAATGGCTCATGAGTGTAATCCTAGCACTTTGGGAGGCCAAGATGGGAGGATCACTTGAGCCCAGGAATTTGAGACCAGTCTGGGCAACATAGGGAGCTGCTGTCTCCATGAAAATTTTTTAAAATTAAAAATAAATTTTAAAAAGAGACAAGTGTGTTTTCTGGACCCTTCGTGTATAGATGAGCGGGTTTTAAATGACAAACCTGTTCTGACATTCCCATCCCCCTGAGCCTTTGATTTCCTTCCTCTGCGTTAAACCAAAGCAAGTCTGACGTTTCCCCCTCACTTCAGTGTGGGCCACCTTTTGGTCCATGTTTTAGCCAATCAACCAACCAAACTATTAGAGCCCCTTTCTAATTCTCTGGGCTGTAGCATTAAGTACAGCATCTCTGCTTAGTGAGCCCATATAAATGTATCCTGATCCAGCTTTATCTTATATCAGTCCTTGTTCTTTCCACCATTATCTTATACTCTTAATGTCCATTCCCATACTTGTTCCTCAGATTTCTATGTGTATAAATTTAAAAACTCAAATAGTTCTTTTGGAGTATATTATGCCTCCTCATGGGTCTCACTTTGTAACTCACTTTTAGGAGCCTGCTGAGTCTTGAGTTTAGTTATAGGCCTAGAAGCAAAAGGGTAGTAAGGCTAGGTCCTGAGGAGAATCATCATTGTCTTGCAGGGCAACTGCGTCAGGGAAGGCAATTACCATTTCCTTAGGCAATGCAGGATTGATCACCTTCAGATGGTGTGGAGAGGCCTCTTCTACTGGCAAAGAAAATTCAGCAGAGTTTAGAAGCTCAGTGTCCCCAACTTCATCGAGGTCTTCCCATGTATACCTATTTCAACTTTCAGGATCCCATTATTTCCCAAACATTTCCCTCACTTTAACAGTAGACACCTTGCGAGGCTGGGAGTTCAAATTTGTTGTAGTTCAGCCAGTCATAGAATGAGATTCTTTGTTTGATTTTCAGCAGTTGCAACCTGCTACTATAGGATATGAGGGTCCTCAAGGTAGAAGCTTTTAGTCATTTATGTGGTGCTTAAGGTGGGAATTCAAATCTCTGAGTTCATCCTTTTCTTTTTCCACTTTGTCTAATGACATTAGGAGCAACCAGCCAATCTTATTAAATTTTTTAGTTTTCCAAATATGTTCAAAAGTAACATGTACATCGTCACTCAGCTTTTTGCTTCTTATTAGTGGTTGATTAGGAGTATCCAGTGGGGATATTTTGCTAATCTCTGTTGCTAGGTTACATACCATGGACTACCAGTGCGCTCTTTACTACTGCAAATTTCCATGTGGTATCATTTTTCTTCTGCCTGAAGAAGATTCTTTTAACATTTCTTATTGTATTAATATTAGTCCATTGGCAGTGAATTTTTTTTCTTTTGAGTGCTTTTAAGAATTTTTCTATCTCTGATATTCCTCAATTTGATTATGATATGCTTTCTTTTTTTTTTTTTTTCATATTCCTTCTCTTTCGGGTTTGTTAGGCCTAATGTATCTTTGCATTTGCATTTATAGTTATAGTTTTCTATAAACTTTAGGAAAAGTTTAGCCTTTGTTTCTTCTTCTGCCTTTTTGTTTTGCCCCCACCCACCTTTCTTCTGAGATGCCTAAATATATGTTGCTTGATAGTGTCCATGTCCCATAGCTCATTTAGATGCTCTCACTCTCTCCTTCCCTTCCTTTTTTTTTTTTTTTGGTCTTTTTCTCTGTGTATTTCATTTTCTGTAGTTTGCTATTGTATTTTCAAGTTCACTGAATTGTTTTCTTCTGCAGTGTATACTCTGCTGTCAGTCCCATTGCTCTATCTTGTGTGTTTTTCATTTTAGAAATTGTATTTTTCATTTATTACATTTTTATTTGGGTCTTGTTTCCCTTCTCTTTATGTTCATACTCACTTCTGCCTATATAAAAAACAATGTATATAAACTTACGTTGCCCAGAACCAGTAGAAGAATCAACGATCTGTGGCAGCTATAGCCTTACAAAATGTATTTCTTTAGTAATAAGAGTTGAGGCTGGGCGCAGTGGCTCATGCCTGTAATCCTCACACTTTGGGAGGCTGATGTGGGTGAATCGCTTGAGTCCAGGAGTTCAAGACCAGTTTGGGCAACACAGCAAAACCTTGTCTCTACTATATATATATATATATATATATAATTAGCCAGGTGTGGTGGCACACAACTGTATTCCCAGCTACTTGGGAGGCTGAGGTGGGAGGATTGCTTGAGTCTGAGAGGCAGAGGTTGTAGTGAGCCATGATTACGCCACTGCACTCCAGTCTGGGCAGCAGAGCCAGACCCTGTCTCAAAAAAAAAAAAAAAAAAAAAAAAAAAGACTTGAAAGCCAAAATTGCTTCTTCATCCACAGGCTGCAGAATGAATGTTGTGTTGGCAGGCATGAAAACAACATTCATCTTTTTGTACATCTCCATCAGAGCTCTTTTTTTTTTTTTTTGAGACAGAGTCTCGCTTAGTCGCCCAGGCTGGAGTGCAGTGGCGCGATCTCGGCTCACTGCAAGCTCCGCCTCCCGGGTTCACGCCATTCTCCTGCCTCAGCCTCCCAAGTAGCTGGGACTACAGGCGCCCACCCCTCGCCCGGCTAATTTTTTCATTTTTTTTAGTAGAGACGGGGTTTCACCGTGTTAGCCAGGATGGTCTCGATCTCCTGACCTTGTGATCCGCCCGCCTCGGCCTCCCAAAGTGCTGGGATTACAGGCGTGAGCCACCGCGCCCGGCCCCATCAGAGCTCTTTAGTAACTAGGTGCATCGTTAATAAGCAGTATTGCTTTGAAAGGAATCTTTTTTTTTTTTTTCCTGAGCAGTGGGACTCATCAATAGTCTTAAAATATTCATTTAACCGTGCTGTAAACAGATGTCCTGTCATCCAGGCTTTATTGAGCACAGGTAGAGTAGATTTAGAATTATTCTTAAGGGCCCTAGGATTTTCAGAATGGTCCATGAGCATTGGCTTCAACTTAAAGTCACCAGTTACATTAGCCCCTAAGAAGAGAGTCAGCCTGTCCTTTGAAGCAGGCATTGATTTCTCTCTTGCTTTGAAAGTCCTCGATGGCATCTTTTTGCAGTAGAAGGCTGTTTTGTCTACATTGAAAATCTGTTTAGAGTAGCCACCTTCATCAGTGATCTTAGTGTATCTTCTGGATAACTTGCTACAGCTTTTCCGTCAGCACTTGCTGCTTCATCTTGTACTTCTATGTGTGTAAACAGTTTTTTTCTTAGACTTCATTAACTGATCTCTGCTAGATTCCAGCTTTTCTTCTGTAACTTCTTCACCTCTCTCACCTTTCATAGAATTGAAGAGAGTTAGGGCCTTGCTTTGGCTTACGCACATGTTGTGACTGGTTTGGTCTTTTATCTACACCATTCACACTTTCTCAGCAATAAGGCTGTTTTGCTTTCTTATCATTTGTGTGTTCATTGATTAGCACTTTTAATTTCCTTCAAGAATTTTTCCATTACATTCTCCACTTGCCTAACTGGCTGAAGAGGCCAAGCTTTTGGCCTATCTTGGCTTTTTTTAAAATTTCATTTTTATTTTTTGTGGGTACATAGTAGATACATATATTTATGGGATAAATGAGATACTTTGGTACAGGTGTGCAAGTGCATAATAATCACATCATTGTAAATGGGGTACCCATCCGCTTGAGCATTTATTCTTTGTGTAATAAGCAATGCAATTATAATCTTTTAGTTATTTTTATTTTCTCGTTTTTCTTTTTGTTTTCCAAATTTTATGTTAGGTTCCAGGGTACATGTGAAGGTTTATTACATAGGTAAACTCATGTCATGGGGGTTTGTTGTACAGATTATTTTATCACCAAGGAATTAAGCCCAGTATCCAATAGTTACCTTTTCTACTCCTCTCCCTCCTCTCACCCTTCCACCCTTAAGTAGACCCCAGTATCTGTTGTTTCCTTCTTTGTGTTCAGAAGTTCTCATCATTTAGCTCTCACTTATAAGTGAGAACATGCGGTATTTGGTTTTCTGTTCCTGCATTAGTTTGTGGAAGATAATAGCCTCTGGCTCCATCAATGGTTCCCATTTTCGTTCCCGCAAAAGACATGATCTTGTTCTTTTTTATGGCTACAGGATTATTTTTAAATGTACAATTACATTATTTTTGACTATAGTCACCCTGATGTACTGTCAAATACTAGGTCTTATTCATTCTTACTGTATTTTTTTTTTTGAGATGGAGTTTCGCTCTTGTTGCCCACCCAGGCTGGGGTGTAATGTAGCGATCTCGGCTCACTGCAACCTTTGCCTCCCAGGTTCAAGCAATTCTGCTGCCTCAGCCTCCCGAGTAGCTGGGATTATAGGCATGCACCACCATGTTCAGCTGATTTTGTATTTTTAGTACAGATAGGGTTTCTCCATGTTGGTCATGCTGGTTGTGAACTCCCAACCTCAGGTGATCTGCCTGCCTCAGCCTCCCAAAGTGCTGGGATTACAGGCATGAGTCACAGTGCCTGGCCCATTCTTTCTATTTTTAAAAATCTATTAACCATCCTCACTTTCTCCCTGCCCCACTACTATCCTTCCCAGCCTTAGGTAACCATGTTTCTACTCTCTATCTCTGTGATTTCAATGTTTTAATTTTTAGCTCTACAAATAAGTGAGAAAATGTGATATTTTTCTGTGCCTGGCTATTTACTTAACATCATGATTTCCATTTCTATCCATATTGTTGCAAATGACAGGATCTCATTCCTTTTTGTGGATGAATAATACTCCATTGTCTATGTGAACCACATATTCTTTTTTTTTTTTTTTTTTTTTGAGTCAGAGTCTCACTCTGACTTCCAGGCTGGAGTATAGTGTACAGTGGCACAATCTCAGCTCACTGCAGCCTCCACCTCCTGTGAACCACATTTTCTTTACCCACTCATCTGTTGATGGACACAGGTTGCTTCCAAATCTTGGCTACTGTGAATAGTGCTGCAATAAACATGGGAGTGCAGTGCAGATATTTCTTTGATATTCTGATTGCCTTTCTTTTGGGTATATACCTAGCAGTGGGATTGCTGGATCATGCAGTAGCTCCATTTTTAGTTTTCTGAGGAACCTCCAAACTGTTCTCCATAGTGGTTGTACTAATTTCCATTATCGCCAACAGTGTACAACGGTTCCCTTTTCCCCATGTCTTCTTCAGCATTTGATATTGCCTGTTTGATAAAAGTCATTTTAACTGGGTTGAGATGATATTTCATTGTAGTTTTGATTTGCATTTCTCTGATCAGTGATGTTGGGCACCTTCGAATATGGCTGTTTGCCATTTGTATGTCTTCTTTTGAGAAATGTCTATTCAAATCTTTTACCCATTTTTTAAATTGGATTTTTAGATTTATCCCTGTGGATATATAAGCTTGAGCTCCTTATGTATTCTAGTTGTTATATTAATCCCTTGTCAGACAGGTAGTTTGCACATATTTTCTCCCATTCTGTTTATTGGTTTTGTTTTTGTTTGTCTTGCTTTGCAAAACGTTTTTAACTTGATGTGATCTCATTTGTTCATTTATGCTGTGGCTGCCTGTGCTTGTGAGGTATTAATCAAGAAATCTTTGCCCAGTCCAGTGTCCTGGAGAGTTTCCCCAATGTTTTCTTCTGGTAGTTTCATAGTTTGAGATCTTAGAGTTAAGTCTTTAATCTATTTGATTTGATTTTTATACATGGTGAGAGATAGGGGTCTAGTTTTAGTCTTCTGCACATGATAATCCAATTTTCCTAGTATCATTTATTGAAGAGACTTTTTTCTCAAATGTATGTTCTTGGCACCTTTGTCAAAAATGACAGATTATCAGTAGATGTCTGGATTTGTTTCTGGGTTCTCTGTTCTGTCCATTGGTTTATGTTTCTGTTTTTATGCCAGTACCATGCTGTTTTGGTTACTGTAGCTCTGTAAGTATAATTTGAAGTCAGATAATGGGATTTATTCAGTTTTGTTCTTTTTTTTTTGAGATGGAGTTTCCCTCTTGTAGGCTGTAGTGCAATGGCGTGATCTCCGGCTCACTGCAACCTCCGCCTCCTAGGTTCAAGCGATTCTCCTGCCTCAGCCTCCCAAGCAGCTGGGATTACAGGCCACCACACCTAGCTAATTTTGTATCTTTAGGAGAGACCAGGTTTCTCCATGTTGGTCAGGATGGTCTCGAACTCCCAACCTCAGGTGATCTGCCTGCCTTGGCCTCCCAAAGTGCTGGGATTACAGGCGTGAGCCACTCTGTACCTGGCCAGTTTTGTTCTTTTTGCTCAAAATAGCTTTGGCTATTTTCAGTCTTTTTTGGTTGCATACAAATTTTAGGATTGTTTTTTCTATTTCTGTGAAGAATGTCATTGGTGTTTTGATAGAGTTTGCATTGAATCTGTAGATTGCTTAGGGTAGTATGGACATTTTAACAATGTTGATTCTTCTAATCCATGAACATGGAATATTTTTCCATTTCTTGGTGTCCTCTTCAATTTCTTTTATCAGTGTTTTACAGTTGTTATTGTTTTAAGTAAAAGAAGACCTTTTACTTATTTGGTTAATTCCTAGGTATTTAATTTTATTTGTGGCTATTATAAATGGGATTACTTTCTTATTTTTCAGATTGTTCAGTGTTGGCATATCGAAATATTACTGATTTTTGTCTCGATTTTTTATCCTGCAACTTTACTGAATTTGTTTATAATTTTTAATAGTTTTTTGGTAGAGTCTTTGGATTTCCAAATATAAGATTATCTCATCTGCAAACAAGGATAATTTGATTTCTTCCTTGACAATTTGGATACCCTTTATTTCCTTCTCTTGTCTGATTGCTCTAGGTAGGACTTGCAGTACTATGTTAAATAATGGTGGTGAAAATCTGCAGCCTTGTTTTGTTCCAGATTTTAGAAGAAAGGCTTTCAGTTTTTTCCTATTAAATATGATACTGTGGGTCTGTTGTATATGGCTTTTATTATTTTGAGGTATGTTCCTTCTGTCCCCAGTTTTTCGAGGGCTTTTATCATGAAGGGATGTTGAATTTTATCAAATGTTTTTTCAGCATCAGTTGAAATTATATGGTTTTTGTCTTTCTTTCTATTGATATGATGTATCACATTGATTGATTTGCATATATTGAAATGTACTTACATTCCAGGGATAAGTCTCACTTGGTCATGATGAATTATCTTTTCAATGTATTGTTGAATTCAGTTTGCTAGTATTTTGTTGAGGATTTTTGCATCCATATTTGTCAGGAATATTGGCCCGTAGTTCTCCTTTTTTTTTTTTTTTTGGTGTGTCTTTGTCTTGTTTGGGTATCAAGGTAATACTGGCCTCATAGAATGAGTTCATAAGAATTCCCTCCTCTATTTTTCAGAGTAATTTGAGTAGCATTGTTGTCAGTTCAATTTTTCTTTAAATGTTTGGTAGAATTCAGCAGTGAAGTCATCAGGTCTTGGGCATTTCTTTACTGGGAGACTTTTAATTACAACTCCATAATTAAAATGTTTTGTTCCATTGTAACTTGATATTGGTCTGTTCAGGTTTTGTATTTCTTCATGATTCAATCTTGGTAGGTTGTATGTGTCTAGGAATTTATCCGTTTTCTCTGGATTTTCCAATTTATTGGCACAGAGTTGCTCATAGTAACCACAAACAATCCTTTGAATTTGTGTGGTATCAGTTATAATGTCTCCTTTTTCATCTCTGATTTTACTTATTTGAGTCTTCTTTTTTTGTTAGTCTGGCTAAAGGTTTCAATTTTAAACAAAATTTTAAAGTTTGTAATTAGTTTTCTAATTACTTAAAAACTAAAAAAAAAACTAAAAAAAAATTCTTAGTTTTTGAAAAGTTCTTTTCAAAAAACCAACTTTTTGTGATGTTCTTTTGTATTGTTTTCTTTGTTTCAATCTCATTTACTTGTGCTCTTTTTCTTTCTTCTTCTTCTTTTTTGTTGTTGTTGTTGTTGAGACATGGTCTCACTTTGTCACCCAGGCTAGAGTACATTGGCATGAACATGACTCACTGAAGCCTTGACCTCCCAGGCTCAGGCCATCTTCGCACCTCAGCCTCCTGAGTAGCTGGGACTACAGGCATGTGCCACCATGCTCTGCTAATTTTCCGGTTTCTTTTCTTTTACTAATTTTGGATTTGGTTTGCTCTAGCTTTTCTAGTTCCTTAAGATGCATTGTTGGGCCGGGCGCGGTGGCTCAAGCCTGTAATCCCAGCACTTTGGGAGGCCGAGACGGGCGGATCACGAGGTCAGGAGATCGAGACCATCCTGGCAAACACGGTGAAACCCCGTCTCTATTAAATACAAAAAAACTAGACGGGCGAGGTGGTGGGTGCCTGTGGTCCCAGCTACTTGGGAGGCTGAGGCCGGAGAATGGCGTGAACCCGGGAGGCGGAGCTTGCAGTGAGCTGAGATCCGGCCACTGCACTCCAGCCTGGGTGACAGAGCGAGACTCCGTCTCAAAAAAAAAAAAAAAAAAAAAAAAAAGATGCATTGTTAGGTTGTTTATTTGAAGTTTTTCTTCTTTTTTGATGTAGGCACTTATAGCTATAAATTTCCCTTTCAGTGTTGCTTTTGCTGTATCTCATAGGTTTTGCTATGTTTTATTTCCATTAACATTTGTTTCAAAAAAAATTTTTTTTTTTTTTTTTTGGAATGAGAAAATAACTTTATTTCATTGTGGGGAGGGGGCCGATGTCCAGCCTCAGAACTTCTGGAACGGCTTTTTGGTGCCAGCAGCCTTGGTGACCTTTAGCACGTTGAAGCGCACTGTCTTGCTCAGGGGCCGACACTCACCCCTGTGACGATGTCACCGATCTGGACGTCCCTGAAGCAGGGGGACAGGTGCACAGACATGTTCTTGTGGCGCTTCTCGAAGCGGTTGTACTTGCGGATGTAGTGGAGGTAGTCTCGGCGGATGACAGTGGTCCTCTGCATCTTCATCTTGGTCACCACACCAGAGAGGATCCGCCCTCGAATGGAGACATTACCAGTGAAGGGGCATTTCTTGTCAATGTAAGTGCCCTCAATAGCCTCTTGGGTGTCTTGAAGCCCAGACCGAGGTTCTTGTAGTATCGCAGGAGCTTCTCCTTGCCAGTTTCTCCCAGCAGGACCCTCTTCTTGTTTTGAAAGATGGTCGGCTGCTTTTGGTAGGCACGCTCAGTCTGAATGTCCGCCATCTTCCCAGCCGCCTGAAATAGGACTGTTTCAAAATATTTTTAAATTTTCTTCTTAATTCCTTCAATGACCCACTGGTCATTCAGGAGGATATTGTTTGATTTCCATGTGTTTGTATAGCTTACAAAATTCCTCTTGTTACTGATTTCTAATTTTATTCCATTGTGATTGGAGAAGATGCTTGATATTATCTCATTTTTTTGAATGTTTTAAGACTTGGTTTGTCTTTAACTAAGGAAGTAACATATGGTCTATCCTTGAAAATGATCCATGTCCTGAGGAGAAGAATGCATATTCAGCCATTGGATGAAGTATCTTGTTAATATCTATTAGGTCTGTTTGTTCTATAGAGCAAATTAAGTTCAATGTTTCTTTGTTGATTTTCCATCTAGAAGATATGTCCAGTGCTGAGAGTGGTGTGTTGAAGTCTCTTGACTATTATCGTATTGAGGTGCATCTCTCTCTTTAGCTATAATAATATTTGGTTTATATACATGGGTGCTCCAGTGTTGGGTGCATATAGATTTACAATTGTTATATCCTCTTGCTGAATTGACCCCTTTATCATTATATAATGACCTTCTTTGTCTCTTTTTATAGTTTTTGTCTTGAAGTCTATTTTGTCTGACGTAAGTATAGCTACTCTTTCTCCTTTTTGGTGTCCATTGTCATGGAATATCTTTTACTCTCCCTTTCTTTTCAGTCTATATATGTCTTTATAGGTGAAGTGTATTTCTTGGAGGCATCATATCATTGGGTCTTTTTTTATTTTTTAAATCTATTCAGTTACTCTATCTCTTTTGATTGGAAAGTTTAGTCCATTTACGTTCAATGTTATTGGTAAGTAAGAACTTACTCTTGCCATTTTGTTATTTGTTTTCTGGTTGTTATGTGGTCTTCTCATCCTTCTTTCCTTCCTTCCAGTCTTTCTTTTAGTGAAAGTGATTTTTTTTTTTCTGGTGGTATGATTTAATTTCTTGCTTTTTATTTTGTGTTATTTGTCGAATTTTTTTTATTTGAGGTTACCATGTGGCTTGCAAATACTATCTTATAACCCATTATTTTGAACTGATGACAACTTAACATTGATTTCTTAAGCAAACAAACAAACTAGCAAAAAGAAAACTAATACAAACTTTGCACTTCAACCTCATCCTCCTGCTTTGTTTCACTTTTTTTTTTTTTAACTTTTGTTGTTTCTTTTTTAACTGCTGTTGTTTCTTTTTTTTTTTTTTTTTAGACAAGGTCTTGCTCTGTTGCCCCGGCTGGAGTACAGTGGTGCAGTCATCGCTCACTGTAGCCTCTCGGGACACCCATCTAGTTGATCCACCCATCTCAGACTCCCAAGTAGCTAGGACTACAGGTGCATGCCACCACACCCGGCTGTTTTTTTTTTTTTTTTAAGTAAAGATGAAGTCTTGCTATGTTGCCCAGGCTGATCTCGAACTCCTGGGCATGAGCAATTCTGCCATGGCCTCCCAAAGTGCTGGGATTATAGGCGGGAACCACCATAATGGCTAACTTGTTGTTTGTCTTTATGTCTTATTTTATTGCCTATGTCTTGAAAAGCTGTTGTAGGTATTAGTTTTTTATTGGGTCATTGTTTAATATTTCTACTTAATAGTAGGCTGGGTACAGTGACTCACGCCTGTAATCCCAGCACTTTGGAAGGCTGAGGTGGGTGAATCACTTGAGGTCAGGAGTTCCAGACCAGCCTGGCCAACATGGTGAAACCCTGTCCCTACTAAAAACAATACAAAAATTAGCCGGGTAAGGTGGCACGTACCTGTAATCTTACCTACTGAGGAGACTGAGGCAGGAGAATCACTTAAACATGGGAGGTGGAGGCTACAGTGAGCTGAGATTGCACCACTGGGTATTGCTGTTTGTTATTCAGGGCCCAAGGGACCTTTTTTTTTTGAGATGCAGTCTTGCACTATAGTCCAGACTGGAGTACAGTGGTGCGATCTTGGCTCACTGCAACCTCTGCCTCCTGGGTTCAAGCAATTCTCCTGCCTCAGCCTCCCGAGTAGCTGGGATTACAAGCACATGCCACCACACCTGGCTAATTTTTTATGTTTTTGGTAGAGATGGGGTTTTACCATGTTGGTCAGGCTGGTCTCGAACTCCTGACCTCCAGTGATTTGCCCGCCTCGACCTCCCAAAGTGCTGGGATTACAGGTGTGAGCTACCAGCCCGGCCTCCAAGGGGTCTTTAGTCAGCATGTGATGAATCCTGCCAGGACTGGATTCTTCCCTTCAGGGCAGCAGGTTCACTTCTATTCTAGGGTGTCTCTAGAAATGTCGTCCAGGAGCTAGGACCTGAGATGAGGTCCTCACCACTGCCTGGTGCCGTATCTCACTGTGGCTGAATGGGTATCTAAGATGCAAGACAACGTTCTCTTTACCCTTCTTTCTCTTCTCCTCAAACGGAAGAAAGGAGTTACTTTTGTTGCTGCAAGCTTCACTGGGATTGAGAGAGGAGTGGCATAAACACTCCCCCAGCTGTCCTGTCTGGTGTTTCAGTGTGTCATGCACTACCCTAGTCCACTGGCTCTTAAGTCCAGTATAGCATCAGGACTTGCCTAAGAATTGCAGTCCTTGTGTCCTAGACTGTCTTTCAAGTTCACTTAGGATCCCAGAGCACTTTAACCTGCAATTGCAAGGCTTGCTGAAACTCAAGTTTCAGCTTCTGGGATGGGCGCTTCCCCTCTGGGCTAGTGCTGTTCTAAATGGTCCCTCTGTGGGTAGGTGCTGACTGACTTCAGCATGATTTTGCTTTCCATGTGATAGGGCAGCATTAAGTTCAATGCAAAATTCCTCAGTCACTGTGTTGTTCCTCCCCTGAGTGCGTGGGTTCTGTCTCCTAGCGAAGAAGCCACTGCCGGGGGTTGGGGGAGGGGTCGTGTTGGCAATTTAAGACTGTCTTTCCTACCCTCTTCAATGCCTCTTGGGCGATATGAAGTTAAAACTAGGTACTGTGATTGCTTGCTTGATTTTTGGTTCTAATGAAGGTGCTTACTTGTATGCAGATAGTTAAAATTAGGTGTTCCTGCAGAGTGTACAATTGGTGCAGCCTTCTGTTCTGCCATCTTTCTTCACCCCCCTATCTTGGCTTTTGGCATGCCTTCCTCATTAAGCTTACCTATTTATTTCTGGCTTTTGATTTTAAATTGACAGATATGGGACTCTTCTTTTCACCTGAACACTTAGATGTCATTGTAGAGTTATTAATTGGCCTAATTTCAATGTTGTTGTATCCCAAGAAATAGGGATGCCTGAAGAGATGGAGAGAGATGGGAATGGTCAGTCTGTGGAGCAGTAAGACACACATGTTTGCCTTGGCACACAAATTTGCCATCTTATGTTAGCACCGTGTGTGGTGCCCCAAAACAATTAGAATAGTAACAACAAAAATCACCACAGATCACCATAACAGATACAATGATAATGAAATAGTTTGAAATATTGCAAGAATTGGCTGGGCGCGGTGGCTCACCCCTGTAATCCCAGAACTTTGGGAGGCCGGGGCAGGCAGATTACCTGAGGTCAGGAGTTTGAGACCAGCCTGACCAACATGGGGAAGCTCCATCTCTACTAAAATTACCAAAAAATGTAGCCAGGCGTGGTGGTGGGCACCTGTAACCCCAGTTACTCAAGAGGCTGAGGCAGGAGAATTGTTTGAAACCAGCCGGGAGGCGGAGGTAACAGTGAGCCAAGATCACGCCTTTGCACTCCAGCCTAGGTGACAAGAGTGAAACTCTGTCTCTAAAGAAAAAAAAAAAAAAAGGAATATTACAAGAATTACTATAATGTGAGACAGAGACACACAATGAGCACATTGTTAGAAAAATGGCACCAATAGACTTGCTTGACATTAGGGTTGCTACAAACCTTCAATTTGTAAAAAATGCAATATTTGCAAAATGTAGTAAAGCAAATCACAATATAGTAAGGTATACCTGTAGTGTATTTATAACAGCTATTTTATCATCCTTGTGTTATAATCCTATTATCTGTGACATTTTTATATTGTGACTGTTGATTAATTTTTCTTCTCATTATGCATTATGTTTTTCTGCTTCACATCTCTTTTTATTGAATGTCAGACATTGTGGTTTACATATAGGTGGATGCTGGACTTTTTTGTGTGTTCTTTTGGATACTTTTTGGCTTTAGTCTGGTTTGCAGTTTTTTGGAAATGGTTTGATCCTTTTGACCTAATCTTTGTTAGAGTGGTTCCAGAATAGCTTTTAATTTAGGAATAAGTTGTCCTCACTACTGAGGCATTATTCTTCTAAGGACTCTACTTAGTACTCTTATCTGTCAGGAGGTCTTTCCACTCTGGCTGGTCTTGTGTGAACTTTAAGAATGTCCTATTTTTTTTTTTTCTGGTGATTCTTTGGCCGTAGTTTAATCACACACGTGCACAGATCAGTACTCAGCCGAAACCTTGAGAGGACTCTTCTGCAGCTCCCTTCTTTTCTGGTTTTCTGATTTGTAGCTTTTAGCTGTCTTGGACTCTCCAACTCTAAACTGTCTCCTCATGTTAGGAGGATTGATGGACCGCTGAGACCTGGAAATGTCAGGTACTTGTAGGGTTACCTTGCTTATTTCTTTTCTCCAAAAGATCACTGTCTTGTGCTGCCCAGTGTCTGTTGTCTGGAAACTATAGTTTAATATATTTTGTCTATTTTCTAATTATTTAAGGGGAAAGGGTAGACCTGGTTTCTTTTATTCCATTATAGCCTGAAGCAGAAGTCTTAACTTTTATTCCTCCCTCCTACAACTTACCTGATCAATTGACTAATTTGAGAAGAGGAGGAAGAATTTATAATTTGAAAATTTGTCACATACCTTTTTCCACACTAGCCTGTTGAAAAGCAAAAACTGACTCCTAAAACTGGACATTATTGTGATTATGTTTGGATAAGTGGCAATATAGCAGTATATTTCTTTTTGTATTTTTTATATCTAAATCACTGACTCTGTGAAGCCATTGATTTGATAAACCAAAATACGGTGTAGTAGTTACCCCTTATCAGCAGTTTTGCTTAAGGCAATTTCAGTTACCTGTAGTCAACTGTGGTTTGAAAACATTAAGTGGAAAATTCCAGAAATAACTTTTAATTTTTAAATTGCGTGCCATTCTGAGTAGCGTGATGAAATCTCACACTGTCCTGCTGCATCCTGCCAGGGACATGAGTTCAGTTTATCTGAGCTATATACACTACCCACCTGGTAGTTCACTTAGTAACCTTCTTGGTTGTCAGATTGACTGTTGGTGACACCACAGTGCTTGTGTTCAAAGAACCCTTGTTTTATTTAATAATGCCCCCAAGGCTTAAGAGTAGTGGTGCTGACAATTCAGATGTGCCAGAGAGAAGCTGTAAAGTTCCTCCTTTAAGCAAAGAGGTGAAAGTTCTCAAATTAATAAGAAAAAAATAATATGCTGAAGTTGCTAAGATCTATGGTAAGAATCAATCTTCTATCCATGAAATTGTGAAGAATGAAAAAGAAATTTATGCTAGTGTTACTATCGCACCTTAAATTGCAAAAGTTACTGCCATAGTGCATGGTGTTTAGTTATGATTGAAAAGGCGTTAAATTTGTGGGTGGAAGATCTGAATAAAAATGTGTTCCAATTGATGGCAACATGTTGTGCTGGGCTAACTTAATCTCAATTAAATTAAACTTTATCATAGTTATGTATGTATAGGAAAAAACCTGGTATATATAGGGTTTGTTACTGTATGAGGTTTCAGGCATCCGCTGGAGGTCTTGGAACATAACTCCCAAGGATGAGGGAGGACTACTATGTATGCAAATGATGGATTATCCAGTTTTTAGTTAAAATGTTGCCTTAAAACTCTAATTAGTGGAAAGCAGTTTGACAGTTTGTTGTAAAGGTATATCCACATTTACTATATAACCCAAGACTTTTGTTTAACTAAGGGAAATGAAAGCAAATGTCTACACAAAAACTTGATGTTAATATTTATAGTAGTTTTATTAATTATGGCCCCAATCTGGAAACAATCCAAGTGTCCTCCCACATGGATAAATGGAATACTACTCAGCAATGAAAAGGAATACATTACTAATACAACAACATGAATGATTTTCAAAACTGTGCTGAGCAAAAGAAGCCAGACATTAGTCCTTCAATGTAAATTAAAAACAAAACAAACAAACAAAAAAACAGACACAAGAGTCTATAAAATTCTTGAAGAAGAAACAAATTAATCTATAGTGGTAGAAATCAAAGAAGTAATTTTGTGAGGAGGATAAGTATTGGGCTACCACAAGGAAACTTAGTGGAATGATGGGAATGTTCTATATCTTGATTGGTTAGTTAGCTGCACAGGTATATGCATTTGTCAAGACTCATCAAACTACTCTTAAAATATGTTTATTCATTTTATTATATGAAAATTATATCTGAAAAAAGTTGGCTAAAGAAAAGTCTACTAAGTGGGTTTAACAAATAACCTAAAAATATTGACTGCAATCTGAAATGGACTGGGCTCAGTGGCTCACACCTCTATCCCACCACTTTGGGAGGCTAAGTCAGGAGGGTCACTTCAACCCAGGAGTTTGAGACCAGCCTGAGCAACATAGTGAGACCCCATATCTATTTTTTTTAATCTGACATGTTTAAATATATACAAACTTATATACACATGTCATAGGAATACACACATTCACAAACACACACCACATATTAACAACCTGGATTCTGATTCTGTTCTAAAATGCATAGTTCTTTTCAGCCTTTTACTTCCTTAATGTATGAAATGAGGTTAGTTTAGAAATTCTTTGTGTCTGGGTGTAAAAAGAAAGAAGTTAATAAGTTTAAAGTTAATATTTTAAAATTGTCTTGACTTAAGTCATTTTTTTTTCCAGAAATCTTCCTGCCAAATCTGTGGAAGAAGCTTTACGTCACCGACAAGAATATGATGAGATGGTGGCTGAAGCTAAAAAACGAGGTATAAAATTTAACTCCAAATGGTATAATTTTCTGATTTTAATAGGAAGATGGATGGTAAAATTCATCAAGTCTATCTTCAAGATGATACTGAATTCTTTTTTTTTTTTTTTGAGACAGGGTCTTGCTCTGTTGCCCACCTGGTGTGCAGTGGTGCACTCACAGCTCACTGTAGCCTGACCTCCCAGGCTCAAGCAGTCCTTTTACCTCTCAGCCTCCCAAGTAGCTGGGACCACAGGCACATGCCACAATGCCTGGCTAGTTTTTTGTATTGTTTGTAGAGATGAGGTTTTACCATGTTGCCCATGCCTTTATTTTTCTCTACTATTTTTATAATTAAGTTTGTTCTAAAGGAGGAATAAAATGACATACCAGGATCATAGTTTTTCTGCATGTACTTTTACAAAACTAATAGGAGGAATCTTGAGATTACAGTCATAAAACTTGGACTACTACTATCTGAGTTTATAAATATAAAGATAATAATTCATGAATCTATTAATGAATTTCACTTTTTACCATTTTTATATTTTATAATTAATAATTTCTAATTATTTTATAATTTAATAATTTTAACTTTCTATATGACTGTGAGAATATGATTTGAAACTTAAATACTCTTTTGTGACTTACAGAGTCTCTCCAGAGGCCCAATTGTGTCATTTGATTAGGCACATAAATGCATACTCTTATGTGTATAAATTCACATATTTATTCATTCTCTTCTCCAACCAAAAAAAATAATATCAGGATAATTTAACAGTGTTTATTTCCTGACAGTTGTTATTTCATGATAAACATACATTTATAGAAGATATTGCACAGCTGTATACATTTTTAGACTTAACATCTAATGCCTTATTAACAAATGATTTTTTTCCTTTTACTTCAGTGAATGGAACATTATAATGGTATACAGTTCTGCTTTATGGTTTTATTTTGGAAATGAAGTTATTTATTTAATGTTAAGTAAAAATAGGATATATAAGGCTAGTTATATCTTTCTAAAAGGCTTGCTTATTTAAACATTAGTTGAGTGTAGTTTACTATACGGAATTCGAAATATTTCTGACATATCCAATTCAGTTTTTATTTATTTATTTATTGCTTATTTTTATCTTTTTGAGACAGGGTGTTGCTCTGTCACCCAGGCTGGAGTGCAGTGATGCGAACTTGGCTCACGGCAGCCTCAGTCTCCCAGGCTCAGGAGATCCTCTCACCCCAGCCTCCCAAGTAGTTGGGACCATAGCGTGCACCGCCATGCCCAGTTAATTTTTGTATTTTTTTGTAGAGACAGGTTTCTTCATGTTGGTCAGGCTGGTCTTAAACTCCTGACCTCAAGTGATCCGCCCACCTCGGCCTCCCAAAGTGCTGGGATTTTAGGTGTAAGCTACCACATCCAGCCTAAGTTTTTATTTTATTTTATTTTATTTTATTTTTTATTTTTATTTTTTTTGAGACGGAGTCTCGCTCTGTCGCCCAGGTTGGAGTGCAGTGGCCGGATCTCGGCTCACTGCAAGCTCCGCCTCCCGGGTTTACGCCATTCTCCTGCCTCAGCCTCCCGAGTAGCTGGGACTACAGACGCCCGCCACCTCGCCCGGCTATTTTTTTGTATTTTTTACTAGAGACGGGGTTTCACCGGGTTAGCCAGGATGGTCTTGATCTCCTGACCTCGTGATCCGCCCGTCTCGGCCTCCCAAAGTGCTGGGATTACAGGCTTGAGCCACCGCGCCCGGCCTAGTTTTTATTTTTTATTATGTATGTATCTATTTTAGAGACAGGGTCACGCTCGTTGCCTAGGCCGGAGTGCAGTGATACAATTAGAGCTCACCGCAGCCTCAAATTCCTGGGCTCAAGCAATCCTCCTGCCTCAGCCTCCCTGGTAGCTGGGATTGTAGGTGCATGCCTCCACACCCAGCTCTTTTTTTTTTTTTTTTTTTTGAGACAAAGTCTCACTCTGTCACCCAGGCTCCAGTGCAGTGGCGCAATCTCAGCTCACTGCAACCTCCGCCTCCTGGGTTCAAGTGATTCTCCCACCTCAGCCTCCAGAGTGGTGGGGATTACAGGTGCCTGCCACCAGGCCCAGCTAATTTTTGTATTTTTAGTAGAGATGGGGTTTTACCATGTTGACCAGGCTGATCTCAAACTCTTGACCTCAAGTGATCCACCTGCCTTGGCCACCCAGAGTTCTGGAATTACAGGCGTGAGCCACCATGCCCAGCCCCAGCTCATTTTTTTAAAGTTATTTTGTAGAGATGGTGTATCTCTGTGTTGCCCAGAGTGATCTCAGACTCTTGGCCTCAAGCAGTTCTCCCACCTGGGCCTCCCTAGAGTGTGTTAACTGGCTCCAGTTAAGTTTTTATTTATTTTTAAAGTTTTTACTATATGATTACTAAGTAAGATAGTTTTTGGTACTGGATGATCTTTAAAGCATGTTATGATAGGAAAAATATTGAACTGAGAAATCAGATGGCCACAGCTTTAACCTTGTTTGATACTACCTGGGTGTGATACTCTGAACAGGCCTAATGTTAGTTTTCTCATGCGTAAAGTGTGAGAGGCAGGTCAACTTAATCAGGACTTTGAAGCTTCTCTTTCATCATTTTTTTGTTGTTGTTGGTAAAGTAGTGGAACATTTTGCCCAAGAAATCTTATAGAATATGAATACATAAAACAAATAAAAGAAAGTAGAGATTGTTGGCCAGGCGTGGTGGCTCACGCCTGTAACCCCAGCACTTTGGGAGGCTGAAGTGGGCGGATCACGAGGTCAGGTGTTTGAGACCAGCCTGGCCAGCATGGTGAAACCTTGTCTCTACTAAAAATACAAAAAATTAGCTGGACATGGTGGTGTGACCCTGTAATTCCAGCTACTCGGGAGGCTGAGGCGGGAGAACTGCTTGATCCCGGGAGGCAGAAGTTGCAGTGAGCCGAGATCGCGCCACTGCACTGCAGCTTGGGTGACAGAGTGAGACTCCGTTTCAAAAAAAAAAAAAGAAAGTAGAGATTGTTTACTTGGCCTTCTGCTTGCCCCTCAAGATGGTTTCTAAGGCATATCTGAAAAAACAGTTTGAAAACAGTTTGGCTGGCTGGTCTCTGACATACTCACTGGTTCTAAAATTACATAAAGTTTTGATTTATGACTCACTTGCCTCTGCATTTGAGACATCTCTTCTTCTGAAATTGTGACCTTTGATTTTCAGAGATGTATTTTCTTGCCCCAACTTTTGCCTTAGAATGTAAGAGATGTACTGTTAATATATGTGTTTTGGGGGACATTTTAAAATTTCAAACTAATTAGTAAAGTGAAACACCATATTAAAAAGTGCTATTGAAAAAATCATTTTTGAGTGTCCTGTGGGTTATGTCAGAAAATTTATAAACCCTTGTAGGAAAATAGGTATTGGTTAGTTGCCCACAGTTGTTTGTTTTTTATATAGTTAATTCGTAAGAAATTTGACTTCATAGGTTAAGTGTTAATAGAAATATGTGATAAAGTAATCTATTTAAATTATTTTTCTGACTTTTTATTCCATTTACTTTTATCGTAGCACAGGAGATGTTATTTTAAAATTATGTTAATAGCTGGGCATGGTGGCACACATGTGTAGTCCAAGCTGCTCAGGAAGCTGAGATGTGAGGATTTTTTTAAGTCCAGGAGTTCAAGGCCACCTGGGCAATGTGGCGAGACCCATCTCTAAAAAAAGCGAAAACAAAGAAAAGAAAATTATGTTAATCAAGTTCATTTACTTTCACTTTTTCCCACCCTTTATTTCCCTTTCCCTCCCTCCCTTATTTCCTTCTTTCCTCTTATGATAATATTCTTTTTTAGAAAGTCTATTTTGTAGAGTTTAGGTAGATGGAGAAGAGGACTTTGATCTAGCTTATTTGTATTGAAATAATTTTTACTCGTTTAAAACAGAAATTAAGGAAGCGCATAAAAGAAAAAGAATAATGAAAGAACGATTTAAGCAGGAAGAAAATATTGCAAGTGCAATGGTAATTTGGATCAATGAAATACTGCCCAATTGGGAAGTAATGTAAGTAAGCAGACTTTTCCTGAATTCCCATTTGTCTCTGAAGATCTCCTGTTTCTGATTCTGTATTTTTATTATTCCCAGCATGTATTTTATGCTTTGGCTAAATTATACTATTAATTAATGCCTGAAAATTTCCATATTTATGTCTGTGCCTTTGCTTTTGTAAGTCCCTCAGTGTCTACCACCTACTTCCCTTACTGACCATCCTCTGTGTCTGCTAAGTCTTACCTATCCTTTGGGACCCAACTGAAATGCTAATTGATGTATAAAACTTTTAATGTCTTTAGTTACTGTATTTTCTTAATGCAACATACCATCAATTGTAAGATGCACTATTGATGTAATAGCTATTTCGAAAGAAAATATTAAATATGTAAATGCATTACAAGATGCATTTATTAATATTAAAGTGGTTTTGTTTTTTTTTTTTGAGATGGTGTCTTGCTCTGTCACCCAGGCTGGAATGCAGTGGCCGGATCTCCACTCATTGCAAGCTCCGCCTCCTGGGTTCACGCCATTCTCCTGCCTCAGCCTCCCTAGTAGCTGGGACTACAGGTGCCCGCCACCTCGCCCGGCTAGTTTTTTGTATTTTTTAGTAGAGACGGGGTTTCACCATGTTAACCAGGATGGTCTTGATCTCCTGACCTCGTGATCTGCCCATCTCGGCCTCCCGAAGTGCTGGGATTACACGCCTGAGCCACCGTGCCCGGCCTAAAGTGATTTTTAAAGTGCTTATCTCATAATCAAGGAAATATGTTATGTATGATCTTTCCCTTATGTAAATGTCCCATCATCATACTTTGAGACTAATATACTTACCTTGCCTTTGCATTTATTTATTCATTTAAAATTTATTTTGCCAGCATCTTTTTAAAGATAAATAATAATTATATATGTTTGTGTGGTACAGTGTGATTTGTTTGTTTGTTTGTTTGTTTTGAGATAGAGTCTCCCTCTGTCACCCAGGCTGCAGTGCAGTGGCATGATCTCAGGTCACTACAACCTCTACCTCCTGGATTCACATGATTCTTATGCCTCAGTCTCCCTAGTAGCTGGGACTACAGGCACCTGCCACTATACCTGGCTAATTGTTTTGTATATTTAGTAGAAACGGGACTTCACCATGTTGGCTAGGCTAGTCTCAAACTCCTGGCCTCAAGTGATCAGCTTGCCTCGGCTTCCCAAAGTGCTGGGATTATAGGTGTGAGCCACTGCACCCTACCATGATGTTTCTTGAGGTTTTTTTTTTTTTTTTTTTACGAGGTCTCACTCTGTTGCCCAGGCTGGGGTGTAGTGGCACGATCATGACTCACTGCAACGCTGACCTCCCTGGGCTCAGGTGATCCTCCTCCCTCAGCCTCCTGAGTAGCTGGGACTACAGGTACGTGCCAACATGTCCAGCGAAGTTTTGTATTTTTGATAGATATGGGGTCTCACCATGTTGCCCAGGCTGGTCTCGAACTCTTGGGCACAAGCAATCTGCCTGCCTTGGCCTCCCAAAGTGCTAGGATTATAGGTGTGAGCCACCTGCCTGGTGCAATGTGATGTTTTGATATATGTTTACATTATGGAATGATTAAATCAAGCTAATTAACAAATCCATCAGCTCACGTACTTCTCAGTATTTTGTGGTAAAACATTTAAAATCTGCTCATTTGGCAATTTTGAAATACACAGTTCATTATTATTTATTATAGTCACCATTCTATGTAATAGGTCACTAACACTTATTTCTTCTAATGGAACTTTGTACCCTTTGATCAACATCTCACCTTTCTCCATTCACTTTACCCTCCTCCGCCCATAACCACCATTCCACTCCCTACTTTTATGAGATTGACTTTTTTGGATTTCACATATGACTGAGATTGTGTGTTGATTTTTCAGTGCCTGGTTTATTTCACTTGGCACAGTATCCTACAGGTTCATCTGTGTTGTTGCAAATGACAGAATTTCTTTCTTACTGCCTTTTAACATAATATTTTAAAATATGCCTTATCTTCCTTCTCGACTAGAGGGTTGGGGATATCTTCTGCAATGCCTACTGTAGTTGGTACATTGGGAATTTGTTGAATATTGGCACAGTGTGACATATTATTTGAGGCACTTTACATAAGTAATTATATTTGATTTTTAGAACTTTTATCAGGTATATGTATTTTTACTCCCATTTATAAGGAAATTCAAGGTCAGAGAGGTTAAGTGATTTGCCCAGGGTTTAATTAATGGTTAAATTAGATTGGATCTCAGATCTATCTGACTTTAAAGCCGACAGTTTTTTTTTTAGCAGACTTCACTGCTTCTCAAAAACTAGGGCTTTACCCACTGTAGATTCTTGGTTGTTTTGTTTTTGGTACTGAATTGGTGACACATTTTTATGTCCCTTTTATCCTGTTTTTTAAATAATTGACTGCATATTTCTGATTTCTCATTGGCATTTATAAAACGCATCTCCCTTTAGATTACTGTTGTCCCTTTGGGATCCTATACATCTTGTAGGATGTTGTTGCCTGCAAGCATGAACCCAAAGAAAATAATGCATTACATACTTAATTCTCAATAGTCCTAAAAATGATTTGATCACTTGGCCATAGACTAAACATAATCCATCATGCAACTAGTATTTTTGGTATAAAAAGTAACTTTCTCCTTTTTTCTCCTCCTTTAATTCTAGGCGTAGTACAAGAAGAGTTCGAGAATTGTGGTGGCAGGGATTGCCCCCTAGTGTCCGTGGGAAAGTTTGGAGTCTAGCTGTAGGAAATGAACTAAATATCACTCCTGGTTTGTATTCTACGTTCAGTTACTCCCACATGTAGAAATAGCCATCTACAGAGTCACATAGCAGATTAGTAGAGTGACCATTAAAATAAATGGCCATTACCGTATATAATGTCATTTTAAGAGCATGCTTCATCCCCCCAAAACCTGTTATGATTTAATAAGTTATTATAATTTATATAAGGATTTATGGGTTTTCCTTTAGTTTACAACTATCAATAATCTTCTTGGCATTCAAATATCAAAAACTTCTGGGATTCTACATGGCAGTGGATAATAAATATATATATATAAAAAGAAAATAGTCAATTATGAAAAGGCTCCACTTTTGCACAAAAAACACATAAATACTGGAGGAAGGCTAAAAGTTTCTTTTCCTCCCTGTTTACCTAACTAAACCAGTCATTTTGGGATTTTTTTTTTTTTAATTTAAAAATTTTAGGCCAGGCACAGTGGCTCATGCCTGTAATCCCAGCACTTTGGGAGGCCAAGTCAAGTGGATCACCTGAAGTCAGGAGTTCAAGACCAGCCCGGCAAACATGGCGAAACCATGTTTCTACTAAAAATACAAAAAAAATTAGCTGAGCATGGTGACACACGCCTGTAATCCCAGCTACTCAGAAGGCTGAGGCAGAAGAGTCACTTGAACATAGGAGGCGGAGGCTGCAGTGAGCCGAGATCGCACCTGTGCAGTCCAACCTGGGCAAAAGAGCGAGACTCTGTTTCTGAATGAATGAATGAATGAATGAATGAATGAATGAATGAATGAATAATTTTAAAGTTTATAACTTGATTAGCTATATAAAGAAAAAACTTTAGCCGGGCATGGTGGCTCATGCCTGTTATCCCAGCACTTTGGGAGGCTGAAGCAGGTGGATTGCCTGAGTTCAGGAGTTTGAGACCAGCCTGGGCAACACGGTGAAACCCCTTCTTTACTAAAATATGAAAAATTAGCCAGGTGTGGCAGCGTGCGCCGGGAGACTGAGGCAGGAGAATTGCTTGAATCCAGGAGATGGAGGTTGCGGTGAGCCAAGATGAGCCACTGCACTCCAGCCTGGGCGACAGAGTAAGACTGTCTCAAAAAAAAAAAAAAAGAGAAAACTTTAAAGAACAGAAGAAGAAAGAAGACTTTCAAAGAGTTATATTATTTTTCTTAAGTTTCTTAAACTTTGGTAGATAGGAGCAAAATGTAGACTGGTTTTTTTGTTTTTGTTTTTGAGATGGAGTCTCGCTCTGTCGCCCATGCTGGAGTGCAGTGGCGCAATCTGGGCTCACTGTAACCTCCACCTCCTGGGTTCAAGCAATCCTCTTGCCTCAGCCTCCTGAGTAGCTGGGACTACAGGTGTGTACCAACATATCCGGTTAATTTTTTGTATTTTTAGTAGAGATGGGGTTTTGCCATGCTGGCCAGGCTGGTCTCAAACTCCTGGCCTCAAGTGATCCACTCGCCTCAACCTCCCAAAGTGCTGGGTTACAGATGTGTGCCACTGTGCCTGGCTTGCAGAGTAGTTTTGATGAATTTTTAAAAAATTAAGCTGGACGTGGTGGCTCATGCCTGTAGTCCCAGCTACTTGGGAGGTTTAGATGGGAAGATTGCTTGAGCCCAGGAGTTTAAGGTTACAATGAACTATGATTTTGCTGCAGCACTCCAACCTAGGCTACAGAGCATGACTCTGTCTCTACATTAATAAATAAATAATTTGGCCGGGCATGGTAGCTCACGCCTGTAATCTCAGCACTTTGGGAGGCCAAGGCGGGTGGGTCACCTGAGGTCGGGAATTCGAGACCAGCCTGGCCAACATGGATAAACCCTATCTCTACTAAAAATATAAAATTAGCCCGATGTGGTGGCGCATGTCTGTAATCCCAGCTACTCGGGAGGCTGAGGCAGGAGAATTGCTTGAACCCGGGAGGCGAAGGTTGCAGTGAGCCGAGATTGCACCATTGCACTCCAGCCTGGGCAACAAGAGTGAAACTCCATCTCAAAAATAAAATAGAATAAATAAATAAATTTTTTAAATTAGACAAAATTAGAATAATATCAAATAGAAGAAAGTAAAATACTTTATAGACCAGGCATGGTGGCTCGTGCCTGTAATCCCAGCACTTCTGGAAGCTGTGGCAGATGGATCTCTTGAGCCTAGGAGTTTGAGACCATCTTGGGCAACATAGTGAGACCCTGTCTCTATAAAAAAATCCCAAAATTAGCCAGGCAGCCCACATGTGTGGTCACACCACTTGAGGCGCTGAGGTGGGAGGATCACTTGAGCCCAGGAGGTGCAGTGAGCAGCTGTGATTGCGCCACTGCATTCCAGCGTGGGTGACAGAGTGAGACCCTGTCTCTAAATAAATAAATAAATAGTTAATAATAAAATGTGCTAAATTGGCCTAAATGATAATGTTAATGCTAGACAATGGCACCACATAAAGACTTAAGGACTTTAGTATAATACTAGAAATAATATATTGTCACTGTTACTTCTAAAATTTTTCTTTTTATATTTATTGAAAAAAATTAAAGTAATGAGAAAGTACAAGTGTCTGCTCTTCCACCTAAATTGCTATTCTTGATCCTACTGTAAACACTGTTAGCAATTTGGTGTATATTCTTTCTGGTCTTTTTTCTATGTACATAAAGTGTGCATCTACATATGATCAATTTTTTTTTTTTTTGAGATGGAGTTTCCCTCTGTCGTCCAGACTGGAGTGTAGTGGCGTGATCTTGGCTCACTGCAGGCTCCGCCTCCCGGGCTCGCGCCATTCTCCTGCCTCAGCCTCCCGAGTAGCTGGGACTAAAGGCGCCCGCCACCACCCCCAGCTAATTTTTTGTATTTTTAGTAGAGACAGTGTTTCACCGTGTTAGCCAGGATGGTCTTGATTTCCTGACCTCGTAATCTGCCCGCCTCGGCCTCCCAAAGTGTTGGGATTACAGGCATGAGTCACCGCGCCCGGCCCATATGATCAATTTTAAAGCTTTTCTTTTATTTTTCCCCCACAATTTATGCCATAAGGTTATTCTGTGGCTTTCTTTCTTCACCCTGTAATCTATCTTAAACATCTTCCATGTTATGCATACAAGTCTGCCTCATATGTACTGTAGCTACATTCCACAATTTGGATGTACTATAATTTATTTAACCATTTTCCTTGTGATAACCAAATCAAAGACATATATTTTTTCCTGCCATTCTATAAAAAAGACATATATGTTAACATCCAAGTACTGTTTTTCATCCCTCAAAAGAGATTAAAATGAATGAGAATTACCCATACAGGGATGACTGAAAATCATTCATAAATATTTACCAAAGGTCTCAAACAAATAAACTTTGACTGTTTATTTCAGTTCTAAGAATTTACTCTAAAGAAATAATCAGGATTGGATGCAAAAGCTTTTCTGCAATCAGCATTATATATAATTGGACAGAATTATAACAAAAATTTAAATGTTTACCCTTTGTCTGAAAAGCAGTGCCAACTTTGGATATTATAATTATGTATGATTTTAAAATTTGATGTTCACAAGTCTCCTGTAATAAACATTTATTTATTTATTTATTTATTTTGATGTGGAGTCTTGCTCTGTTGCGGAGGCTGGAGTGCAGTGGTGCTCTCTCAGCTCACTGCAACCCCCACCTCCTGGGTTCAAGCAGTTCTCCCTGCCTCAGCCTCCCAAGTAGCTGAGATTACAGGCGCCTGCCACCACACTGACTAATTTTTGTATTTTTAGTAGAGACAGGGTTTCACTGCGTTGGCCACACTGGTCTCGAACTCTTGACCTCAGGTGATCCGCCCGCCTTGGCCTCCCAAAGTGCTGGGATTACAGGCGTGAGCCACCGTGCCCAGCCAACATGTTAATTTCAAAGAACTTAAAAACTTTTAGAATAGAATTTAAAGGAAGAATTAAGTTTTTATTTAACTTAGAAAAAATTAGAGTTTATATGACTTAACTGTTCTCTCCAAATATAAACTGAGATTACCTTTTCTTTCTGAGTTTGAAACAGATTGAATGTTTTTAACTTATAGTCAGAACTTTCAGTTAGATTTTCTAAATCCATAATAAGAATTTTTGAACATACTGTAATTGTTTAAAGTCTTAAGAATCAATTTTGCAAACAGATAATGAGGTATTGATGGTTATATGAAGTTTTGTTTGCAGTTTTTATTGATAACTTTGGCTTTAGAATCTGAGTTATCTTGATAACTTAGACATTAAAATATTGGCTAAATTGGTGTTAATGTTTTGTGATACTATAATCAAAAGGTTCTCTTTTAGCTTGAAATTTATAGTTTTGTAACATAACTGAGTCATTTATTTCCAACGTAATTTTAGATTTTCTTCACTAAATATTTATGTATTCAAGAATGGAATGTGTGTTTATTCTCTTCTTTTTTATTAGTGTGGAAAAGATGCTACAATTGGATTGAAGTACATTTATTTTTGTTAATTGTTTACTTTTGAATGGCTTTAGTAATTTGACTTGTTTTAGTCATGAAGTTTATACTCATTAGAGAATAGTAGCTAAGAGTGAGGGCTCTAAAGTCAGTCAGATAGGGTTCAAATCTTGGTTCCACCATATATATTAGGTTTGTGACCTCGGGCATATTACTTAACATCTAGAAGTCTTAGTTTTTCTTCATCTGTAAAATAGGCGTAAGAATATGAAAGGATTGTTCTAACAGTTATTTGTGATAATATAAGATGATAGTGAAAGTGCATTTTGCTGAGAGTATGGATAATATCATAATTGTCACAAAATCAGAAAGCAAAATATACACTGAAATCAAAGTATTCTCTGTTCAAGTCCAAAGTATCATCTTTAAGCCTGCTTCAAACTCTCCCTTTGCAGATTCAAAGCAAAGTAAGTGTGACATGAGGACCCAAGCATCAAATTGAACTGAGATGCAGGTCTTTTTAACTGTAAATCTTACTGGAGAGATGTCCTTTGATGTTTTGAAACGTATTACCACAGGTTTATTATTGGATCAATTTTATGACTTCTAAAACTGATGGGTTTGTCTGGTGAGCCCCCCGTTTTTTGGACAGTTTTAAAATTTGGGTAGAATATTGAAGCTGACTGTCTTAGAACCAGTTTGAAATTTTTTTAAAAACTTACAATTTTATACCTAATAACCCCCAAATTTATATGTATAAATTTTAACATATTCATCTCTTCTATGTAGTCATTGATGGAGCCAGGCATAAATAATAGGAATTTTGCCTGGTTTGGTGACTCATGCCTGTAATCCTAGCACTTTGGGAGGCTGAGGCAGGTGGATCACATGAGGCCAGGAGTTCAAGACCAACCTGGCCAACATGGTGAAACCCTGACTCTACTGAAAATACAAAAAATTAACTGGATGTGGTGGCACATGCCAGTAATCCCAGCTATTCAGGAGGCTGAGAATTGCTTGAACCCAGGAGGGGGAGGTTGCAATGAGCTGAGGTCACAGCACTGCACTCCAGTCTGGGCAACAGAGCAAGATCCTGTCTCAAAAAATAATAATAGGAATATTGAGTTTTTAAAAATTTTTTTCTTTCCAAACTATTAGTAGTAATGAAAAGTAAATAGAAGGGAGAAAAGATTAGAATAGTAAGAGTGTGTTTGAAATATATCTAGTCAGGTATTTGATAATGATACGCTTCTTGGCAATATAAGAATACTTGTTATGGTATAGTCATTACTTTGGAAAATTATGCAGTTGTTTAAAAGAAACAACAGCAGATCTGTATCTACTAATGTGGAACAACCTCTAATATAACAAAGTAAGATACAGATCGGTGCATGAAATACGTTGCCACTTCAATTTTTTAAAAAAGGATTATATATATATATGTATATACTTGTGCAAGCATATTTTCATTCTTGGAAGAATTAGAGCTCTGATAACCACACTCGCATCTGAGGAAAGGAAATTTATTTTTCTCTCTATACTGTTTTGTACTTTTTGAAATTTTTTTTTTTTTTTTTTTTGAGACGGAGTCTCGCTCTGTTGCCCAGGCTGGAGTGCAGTGGTGCGATCTCTGCTCACCGCAACCTCCACATCCCAGGCTCAAGCGATTCTCCTGCCTCAGCCTCCCAAGTATCTGGGATTACAGGCACGCACCACCATGCCCAGCTAAATTTTTTGTATTTTTAGTAGAGACAGGGTTTCACCGTGTTGGCCAGACTGATCTCAAACTCCTGACCTCAGGTGATCCACCTGCCTTGGCCTCCCAAAGTGCTGGGATTATAGACATGAGCCACCGTGCCTGGCCTCCGTTTTGAAATTTTTTAAAACCATGTTCATGTATTACCTTTAAAAAGGAATAAAATTTTAAAAAGAATTAATTGAAGCAAGAAAAGTTATTTTGGACAATATATAAACTTTGGTGTTTGGGCAAGACATATTTTTTCTATTCTTCTGTCCCTGAAATGTCCTATTTTTATGTAGTTTCAAATATCTGCAATAGTTAGTTACAAAATAGAGACAAATAAAATTTGGAAATTGAGAAAATTTTTTAAATCTTTCCTGTCCTGAAGTTTTTATGAGATCCTGCATATGGGAGTGCAGTGACTAGGCACTTAAATTAAAAAGATAGGGGTAGAGATTTTGTTTGCTGGTGACAAACACCAAGTCTATGTGAAACATAAGTATCTTTAGATAGCAATATCATGATGGAGAAACCAGTTTCAGAAGTGATAGAAAGCAAGATCTAGCATCTATTGAAGTGCTAGGAGGTTCCAGGAGCTTTACATATATTATCTTATTTAGTCATCAGTAACCCTATGAGTAGGTTTTGTTTTTCTCTGGTTTACAGATGAAGAAAGCTGAGTTCCAGGGTAGCTAAGTAACTTTCTTGAAGTCCCTCAGATAGTAAATGGCAGAGCTAGAATTTGAATCTAGGTCTGATTGACCTCAAAAACCATTTTTTCTGCTGTTCCACAATGATACTTCTTAGCAGAAGCATCTCTTTCTGCCTCATAGGTACATTCTATATTGTAACTACTTGATGATTGCTCTGCAGTAATTTGCTTTCTTTCTGAATAGCTTTGGTAGAATCAAGTACTTAGATTTGCCACTTTTTTGATGCTTGCTACATCAGAGAGACCTGACCTGTAATAGGTGAAGAGTAAAAATTAAAAATTTGCAAATATATTTCTTTCCTATTATTCATAAATTTTTGTTCTCCCCATTCCCTCCAGAACTTTATGAAATCTTCCTCTCAAGAGCAAAAGAACGGTGGAAAAGTTTCAGCGAAACAAGTTCAGAGAATGATACAGAAGGTGTGATTTCTTTTTTTATATAAGAATTTTAGGGCTGGGCGCGGTGGCTCAAGCCTGTAATCCCAGCACTTTGGGAGGCCGAGACGGGTGGATAACGAGGTCAGGAGATCGAGACCATCCTGGCTAACATGGTGAAACCCCGTCTCTACTAAAAAATACAAAAAACTAGGCGGGTGAGGTGGCGGGCGCCTGTAGTCCCAGCTACTAGGGAGTCGGAGGCAGGAGAATGCCGTGAACCCGGGAGGCGGAGCTTGCAGTGAGCTGAGATCCGGCCACTGCACTCCA
>NC_037677.1:90926982-90990824 GCF_003255815.1 Theropithecus gelada
TTTTTTTTTTTTTTTTTTTTGAGACGGAGTTTCGCTCTGTCGCCCAGGCTGGAGTGCAGTGGCCAGATCTCAGCTCACTACAAGCTCCGCTTCCCGGGTTCATGCCATTCTCCTGCCTCAGCCTCCCAAGTAGCTGGGACCACAGGCGCCCGCCACCTTGCCCGGCTAGATTTTTTGTACTTTTTAGTAGAGACGGGGTTTCACCATATTAACCAGGATGGTCTCGATCTCCTGACCTCGTGATCCGCCCGTCTCGGCCTCCCAAAGTGCTGGGATTACAGGCTTGAGCCACCGCGCCCGGCCCATCTTATTTAATCTTAATAACCCTTTCAGTAAACAAGGCTAGAGAAAAGACTTGATTTACAGAAGAGTTCGTGTAAGTATCATCCTAAGGCCTTTTAGCTATGTCAGCTATTTGTGGAGAACTAAAAGTACATAAAAGGTAAAGAAGTTTTATACTGGCAGACAGCAGCTATTTCATCATTCTTTGAAAACTCATTTTTATGAAGCATTGAAATTATAAGAATTAAAATTATAAGTATTCATTTCTGAAATATTTTTTCAAGAATAATTGGTGAGGCTGGGCAAATGGCTCACACCTGTAATCCTAGCACTTTGTGGGGCCAAGGCAGGTGGATCACCTGAGGTCAGGAGTTCAAAACCAGCCTGGACAACATGGCGAAACCCTGTCTCTACTGAAAAAAACAAACAATAGCCGGGCGTGGTGGCAGGTGCCTGTAATCCCAGCTACTCGGGAGGCTGAGGCAGGGAGAATGGCTTGAACCTGGGAGGCGGAGATTGTGGTGAGCTGAGATCGTGCCATTGCACTGCAGCCTGGGTAACAGACTTTGTCTCCAAAAGAAAAGAATAAATGGTGAAAGTTGCACTTCAGTAGAAATTAATTGAATGTAATGAAGAGTTCCAGTCAGAAGCAGTGTCTACATAAATTACTGTTTTCTTATTTCCTGGATATTTATAATTTGCATGTGTCATTTAACTTTTTGGTCATTGCCTTTTTAGATATTGCTTCTGCCCTATCTTGCCTGTTTTCCTTCTAGACTCCAATTACATGTATAGTAGACCATTTAACAGTGTTTCACATACGGCCGGGCGCGGTGGGTCAAGCCTGTAATCCCAGCACTTTGGGAGGCCGAGACGGGCGGATCACGAGGTCAGGAGATCGAGACCATCCTGGCTAACACAGTGAAACCCCGTCTCTACAAAAATACAAAAAAAACTAGCCAGGCGAGGTGGCGGGCGCCTGTAGTCCCAGCTACTCGGGAGGCTGAGGCAGGAGAATGGCGTGAACCCGGGAGGTGGAGCTGGCAGTGAGCCGAGAGCGCGCCACCGCACTCCAGCCTGGGCAACAGAGCGACACTCCGTCTCAAAAAAAAAAAAAAAACAGTGTTTCACAAGCCTCTTACACTCTTTTTTTTTGCGGGGGGGGGCGGGAGGTAGGGGATAGATACAATTTTATATAATTGAAAAAAATTTTTTAATTTATCATATAGGCATGGGGTCTCTCTATGTTTCCCCAGCTGGTCTGAAACTCCTGGCCTCAAGCCATCCTCCTGCCTTGGCCTTCCAAAGTGCTGGGATTGCAGGCATGAACCCCTGTGCCTGGCCAACTCTTTTTTCTCTCTCTCTCTTTCTCTGCTTCAGTTTCATTGATTTTTATTGATCCATTATCAAATTCACTAATGCTTTCTTCTGGTTTATCTAGTCTGCTATTAAATCTAAATCTGTGTAATGGGCTTTTAATTTCAGATATGCTTTGTAACTGTAGAATATTCATTTGGTTCTTTTTATACATTCTATTTCTCTGTTGAAATTCTTCATCTTCCCATCCCATGTTCCTTCCCCCATCTTTTCCTCTATTTTCTCTTTAAAATTTATTATTATTTTTTTCTCTAGCGCATATCAGCCAGATATTTTCTTTAACATATTTATAATAGTATTGTCGTCTGTTAATTCCAATACTGCATCATCTGCAGGTCTGCCTCCATTGGCTGTTTTTCCCCCTTATTTCCCCTTTAAAGTGGTTGTAGGTCGGGCGCGGTGGGTCAAGCCTGTAATCCCAGCACTTTGGGAGGCCGAGACGGGCGGATCACGAGGTCAGGAGATCGAGACCATCCTGGCAAACACGGTGAAACCCCGTCTCTACTAAAAAAAAAAATACAAAAAACTAGCCGGGCGAGGTGGCGGGCGCCTGTGGTCCCAGCTACTCGGGAGGCTGAGGCAGGAGAATGGCGTAAGCCCGGGAGGCGGAGCTTGCAGTGAGCCGAGATCGCGCCACTGCACTCCAGCCTGGGCGACAGAGCGAGACTCCGTCTCAAAAAAAAAAATAAAAATAAAAAAAATAAAGTGGTTGTAAGTCACATTTTCTGCTTCTTTGTATATCTTAAATGTTTAAATTGTATGCCAGACATTGTATATAAAAAGAATGTAGAAACCAAAGCTGAGGTTTCCACTGCAGAGAAAACTGCTTTTTCCTGTTAGGCAGTTTGATTAAGGGCTTATCACCTCAATTCAACCATTAATTGATCTCGGTTGGGGCAAGGTTGCAGCTTTCGATAGATTTAGTTTATCTTGAGTTTCAAATTTCTTGATGGGGAAAAAGTGTTTTTATTTTCTTCAGATTGAGTCTCGCTCTGTCGCCCGGGCTGGAGTGCAGTGGCGCAATCTCAGCTCACTGCAACCTCCGCCTCCCAGGTTCAAGCAATTTTCCTGGCTCAGCCCCCTGAGTAACTGGGATTACAGGCACGCTCCACCACACCTGGCTAATTTTTGTATTTTTAGTAGAGATGGGGTTTCACCATGTTGGTCCGGCTGGTCTCAAACTCCTGACCTCAGATGATCCACCCACCTTGGCCTCCCAAAGTGCTGGAATTACAGCACTTTGAGCCCCCACAAAGTGGTGCCACTTTGGAGCCACCACACCCAGCCCAAAGTTTTCTATTTTGATTACAGGTATCTCCCTCCAATGATAGGCCCTCTCAAGACCTTGTGACTTTGGGTGATTTTATTCGGCATTTCTAGCCCGGCCTTCTGCATTCAGAAAAGTCCCATAGGGAAAACCAGGTACACATTCAGGACTCCTACAGATTCCTGTCTATCACATCAGTTTTATTTGGCCATGTGTAGCTTTTCTGGTTTCTCTTCCTTCAACCAGAGTGACTTTGTCTATGGCAAGCTTGATCCTAAGCCCATACCCAGACCTGGCAGATACCCCTAGGAAGAAAAATGGACACTGGTGTCTACTTATTGGGGGAACCAGCCCCTGATATTTCAACGTAGGTTCTTTTCTGTTTTCCCTAAGTGTCGGCTGGTCTGAGAAATAAAGGGAAAGAATACAAAAGAGAGAAATTTTAAAGCTGGGTGTCCGGGGAATGCATCACATGTCAGCAGGTTCCATGATGCCCCTTGAGCCACAAAAACCAGCAAGTTTTTATTAGGGGTTTCAAAAGGGGAGGGGTATACGAATAGGGAATGGGTCACAGAGATCACATGCTTCAAAGGCAATAAAATATCACAAGGGCAGAGAGACAGAGTGAGATCACAAGGCCATGGTGAAACTAGAATTACTGATGAAGGTCCATGTTCTGCTGGGCACACGTTGTCATTGATAAACATCTTAACAGGAAACAGGGTTCGTGAGCAGACAACTGGTCTGACTAGAATTCACCAGGCTGGAATTTCCTAATCCTAGCAAGCCTGGGGGTGCTGTAGGAGACCAGGTTGTATTTCATCCCTTATCTTCAACTGCGTAAGACAGACACTCACAGAGTGGCCATTTTAGAGACCTTCGCCTGGAAATGCATTCGTTTGTCCAGAGTTATTCCTTGCTGAGAAAAGAATTCAGCAATATTTCTCCTGTTCGCTTTCTGGAAGAAGAGAAATATGACCCTGTTCTGTCTGGCCCCGCAGGCCGTCAGACTTTATTGTTATCTCCCTTGTTCCCTGAAAATTGCTGTTATCCTATTCTTTTCAAGGTGCTCAGATTTCATATTGTTCAAACACACATGATTTACAAACAATTTGTGCAGATAACGCAATCATCACAGGGTCCTGAGGTGACATGCATCTTCAGCTCATGAAGATGATGGGATTAAGAGATTAAAGTAAAGACAGACATAGGAAATTATAAGAGTGTTGATTGGGGAAGTGATAAATGGCCATGAAATCTTCACAATTTATGTTCTTCTGCTGTGGCTTCAGCCGGTCCCTCTGTTTGGGTTCCCTGACTTCCCGCAACATCTGCTCACCAAGGAAAGCCTCTTGCTTTTCTGGAATTTAAATCCTATTGATCTCTCTGTATCCATAGCTCTCTGATGATTTTTTAAATTTGATATTTGTAGTTTTTTTCCTAGTTGTTACCATGAAAATAATGGTCTGCCTTTATCTTCTGTAAAAACTGGAACTAGAAATCTTTTACCATATAACTTTCTGATAAATGTATAGCTATCTTTTTTGTACAAGAGACTAACAAGTTCTAACAAAAGCTGTGTGACATTTCTTATAATTTCTTGATTATTCAGCTTTTAACTTTAATTAAATAGCACATATGCTGTGTGATCATTCTGTATTTATAAAATTGAACTTGTTACAGCCAAGTGATCATTTAAATTGTATCTGCTTGGTAAATGCAGGTGTATCTGTTGCTGATCGAGAGGCCAGTCTGGAATTAATTAAGTTGGACATATCCCGTACATTTCCATCTCTCTACATCTTTCAGAAGGTGAGGGTTTCTAACCAGCTTGTCATTACTTAAAAAAAAAAATCTATCAATATCCAAGGCAACAGATTATTTAAATGAATAGCTATTACTTTAAAAAAGGCAAAACTATAGAAATTGGGAACCTTGTATAAAAGTCTAAAACTAGTTATAAAATTATAAAGGAATTTCTATTATTTTATTCCACTGACCAAAATACATTGTAGTTAGCATAGCATTTAATACCTTTTATGTAGTAGGTACTTGATGAATTTTATTACAGTGAATTTGTTTTGCTTTTTATTTTGTAAGATATATGAATTATTAATGTTCTGGCCTAGTATATTGTTAAAGTATAAAGAACTTTGTCACAAAACTTAAAATGTTTCAGAATTATCATTAAAATAGGAAGAAATGGTTTTTTTTTGTACATAGGCTATTATGAAGTTGATTATACCTTATTGAAAGAGAAATGACTACATTATATATACTTTACCTTTGGCTGAAGTCTTTATTTTTATTTCTTTTTAAATTTGAGATCAGGTCTTGCTGTGTTGCCCAGGCTGGACTCGAACTCCTAGGCTCAAGCAATCCTCCTGTATCGGCCTCCTGAGTAGCTGGGATTATGGGATTACAGGCATGTGCCACCACACCCAGCTGATTCAAGTCTTTATACATGGAATTCTTCTATGTTTAGATTTATAAAAATAAAATGAGATAAAAATTTTTACCATTAAGATTAAAATTATTGGCCGGGCGCGGTGGCTCAAGCCTGTAATCCCAGCACTTTGGGAGGCCGAGACGGGTGGATCACGAGGTCAGGAGATCGAGACCATCCTGGCTAACACGGTGAAACCCCGTCTCTACTAAAAATACAAAAAAAAAACTAGCCGGGCGAGGTGGCAGGCGCCTGTAGTCCCAGCAAAGTAGTCCCAGCCACTCGGGAGGCTGAGGCAGGAGAATGGCGGGGACCCGGGAGGCGGAGCTTGCAGTGAGCTGAGATCCGGCCACTGCACTCCAGCCTGGGTGACAGAGCGAGACTCCGTCTCAAAAAAAAAAAAAAAAAAAAAGATTAAAATTATTAACACGGTTTAGTGTAGCTTGATGATTTTTTTTGCTGATGCTGTATTATATAAAATGAAACAATCTGTATTCATCATACTCTTATTATACCAAATCTAGAAGGTTTTAAAACTGTTGGCAAATTATATAGCTTGTATCCATCAAGTAAGTTTATTTGACTTTTTTGTTGTTGTTGTTATTTAGTACTAAATATTTCTTTTTTCTTTCTTTCTTTCTTTTTTTTTTTTTTTGAGCGATTCTCACTCTTTTGCCCAGGCTGGAGTGCAGTGGTGCAATCCTGGCTCAGTGCAACCACTGCCTCCTGAGTTCAAGCCATTCTTCTGCCTCAGCCACCCGAGTAGCTGGGATTACAGGCGTATGACACCATGCCCAGCTAATTTTTGTATTTGTAGTAGAGATGGGGTTTTGCCATGTTAGCCAAGCTGGTGTCAAACTCCTGGCCTCAAGTGACCTGCCCATCTCGACCTCCTAAAGTTCTGGGATTACAGGCATGAGCCACTGTACCCATCTGCAGTATTAAATATTTCTTATTAATAATTTGGAAAACATCTTGGCAGAGTACATTTATAATATTTTTTATTAAATATGCTAAAACTAGTCATTTAGGAAATGTTACAGTTTATTAACATGTTATATAAAAATTAACTTAGAGACAATTATTTGTACAGTTTCAAATTTCATTTTTCTCTCCTAAGGGTGGCCCATATCATGATGTCTTACATAGTATTTTAGGGGCATACACGTGCTACAGACCTGATGTTGGTTATGTAAGTATTTGTTTCAATCTGTTTTTTGAATGTAAGCATTTTATCTACACTCTTTATCAAAATATCCTATGTTGTATTAGCTCCCAAATGTCTGTATCTCTATGTCTGTTTTTCTTGGGCTTATCAATTTACCCAGTGAAGAATCTTTCCATCTCTTGCTGAGCTTATATGTACTTGAGACTGTCAGTTTTCTGGGGGAGCTATGGGAGATTTCACCATGCAATTTCTAAACTTTTATTCCATGTCCTGATGTCAGGGGGGTGCCTTGTCCCCCTCTTTTAACCTTCTTTTCCATGACTGTGCCTCTAGAGAGTAAACCTCCTGTGTTCCACCAGGTTAAGGGAAGGATAGGTACCTGTCCCTAAAGGATAGGGGAGGGGATTTGCTCCTTTTACAGACTTTCACCCAATCCTATTTTTAGCTCTATTTCTCAATTTCACAGGTACCTGACAACTTCAGCTTCTGAGCCTTCAGGGTTTTACAGCAGAATTGGCTTGCTGATTGTTGGCTTCCTCCTCTGTAGATATTTTAGTTTTAACATTCTACACTTATTTAATTTACAATTTCTAAAACACTATTAACTATCTACTATATAATTTTTCATTCTTGTAGTCCTCATGGGTTAATATTTTTTTTCTTTACTGTATTTTTAGTTGGATTTTTCAGGAGAACAAAGAAAGATGTGATGTTCAATTGCCATTTTTAACTAGAAGTTATAGAACTTTCATCTTCGCACCTTTGCCTTAAAATAAAAGAATGTTAGACATCTCTATAGGGTGACTGTCTGGTACAAGTTACTTTGTTCTGTTGCATGTTCATTTCTATGTTTGTTTCCTCAATAAATATTGTGCACTTATGACTATATGTCAGGCATTGTTCTAGGTACTTGAAATACCTCAGTGAACAAAATTATTTCTTTCCTTACAATGCTTACAGTTTAGAAGAAAGAGACAATAAACAACAAACAAGTAAATCATGTTATATTAAAAGATAAGTGCTGTGGAAAAGTGTGGGATGATAAAGGGGGAAAGTGCCAGATTTAGGGTGGGGCAGGTCGTAGTATTTGGAAAGATCATCAGATAGTCCTTATAGAGAAAGTTAGATTTGAGCAGAGTCTTTAAACTCTCTTACTCAGGTATTCTGTGAATGAATTGTAAGAACACCTTGTATCCCCTTCACATGTTTAAGCTGAAGTTTAAAGTTTTTTATTATAAGTTTACTTGTAAATAATTTAATTTTTTAGCACTGGTTAAATTTGACATCTTATAGTTTTTTTAAAATGTCCCCAGGCAGGCCAGGCGAGGTGGCTCACACCTGTAATCCCAGCACTTTGGGAGGCCAAGGTGGGTGGATCACGCGTTCATGAGTTGGAGACCAGCCTGACCAACATGGCAAAACCCCGTCTCTACTAAAAATACAAAAATTAGCCGGGCATGGTGGCATGCGCCTGTAATCCCAGCTACTCAAGAGGCTGAGGCAGGAGAATTGCTTGAACCTGGGAGGCGGAGGTTGCAGTGAGCCAAGATCGTGCCACTGCACTCCAACCTGGGCAACAAGAGCGAAACTCTGTCTCAAGAAAAAAAAAAAAAAAAAAAAAAGTCCCCAGACTGGGCACAGTGGCTCGGGCCTGTAAATCCCAGCACTTTGGGAGGTTGAGGCAGGAAGATCGCTTGAGCTCAGGACTCCCAGGCTGCAGTGAACTAGGATTGGACCACTGCATTCCAGCCTGCACAACACAGCAAGACCCTGTCTCAAAAAAAAAGAAAAGAAGTCTGTAGTGGAATTTAAATACTGTAATGAATTTACATATATCATAGTCCATTTAAAAAAGTATATATTAACAAACTTTTCATTAATATTTTACATTTTTTGCTTTTTCTCTGAACTTGTATCTCTTTCTTTTTTTATTTTTTTGAGACAGGGTCTCAGTCTGTCACCCAGGCTAGAGTACAGTGGCGTGATCATGACTTACTATAGACTTGACCTCCTGGTCCCTTGGTCCCTGGTGAGTCTTCCACCTCAGCCTCCCAGGTAGCTGGGACGGCAGGCACAAGCCACCATGCTTGGCTAATTTTCTGTATTTTTTGTTAAGACAGGGCACTATGTTTCCCAGGCTTGTCTTGAACTCCTGGCTCAAGTGACCTGCCCGCATTGGCCTCCCATAGTGCTGGGATTACATATATGAGCTACGGTGTCTGACTGATACTATGATTTTTTAATATAATGTTGTATAATTAAAACAAAGTAGTTAATCTGCCCAACATCTGAAATATTTGACCTTTTTTGTAATGAGAGTATTTGAGATTTACTCTCTAAGAGATTGTGAAATGTACAGTACTCAATCATTAGTTGTGTTTGCCATGTTGTGTAATAGATATTAAAAAAAAAAAATCAGGCCAGGCATGGTGGCTCATGCTTGTAATCCCAGCATTTGGGAGGCCAAGGTGGGAAGATCGCTTGAGCCCAGGAGCTTAAGACCAGCCTGAGCAACACAGTGAGACCTCATCTCTGCAAATAATAAAAAATTAGCCAGGTGTGATGGTTTACACCTGTAGTCCCAGCTACTCAAGAGGCTGAGGTGGAAAGATCGCTAGAGTTCAGGCTCTTGAGGCTGTAGTGAGCCGAGATCGTGCCTGGGCAACAGAGTGGTACCTTGTCTCAAAAAAAATGAAAGTTACTCCTCATTTCAACCTGGAGCTTTTTGTACTCTTTGATTATCATCTTCCCTACCCCCAAGCCTCTGGTAACTACCATTCTGCTCTCTGCTTCTATGAGTTCGGTGGTTTTAGATTACACATTTAAGTGAGAACATGCAATATTTGCTTTTCTGTTTTTGCCTTATTTCACTTAGCATAATGTTCTCCAGTTCCATCCATGTTGTCCCAAATGACAGAGTTCCTTCCTTTGTTAAGGCTGAACAGTATTCTTTTGTATACACACACACACACACACACACACACACACACACACACACACACTCTCTCTCACCCCATTCATCTATTGATGTACACTTAGGTTGATTCCTTAACTTGGCTATTGTGAGTAGTGCTGTAGTGAACATGGGAGTGCAGATATCTTTTTGATATACTGATTTCAAGTCTTTTGGGTAATAGCCAGAAGTGAGATTGCTGGACCACATAGTAATTCTATTTTTAGTTTTTTTGAAGAACTTCATAGAGTTTTCTATAGTAGCTGTACTAATTTACATTCCTATTAACAGTGTGCAAGTTTTTTTCTCAACAACCTCACCAACACTTATGTTTTGTCTTTTTGGTAATAGCCATATACAGCAGTCCCCACTTATCCTTAAGGGATATATTCCAAGACACCAAGTGGAATATATAAGTTTGGGTTTTTTTGTTTTTGTTTTTGAGACGGGATTTTGCTCTTTTTAATTTTTTCTTCCTTTTTTTTTTTTTTTTTGAGATGGAGTCTTGCTCTGTTGCCCAGGCTGGAGTGCAGTGGCGCTATCTTGACTCACTGTAAGCTCCACCTCCCAGGTTCACACCGTTCTGTTGCCTCAGCCTCCCGAGTAGCTGGGACTACAGGTGCCTGCCACCACACCTGGCTAATTTTTTTGTGTTTTTAGTAGAGACAGGGTTTCACCATGTTAGCCAGGATGGTCTCGATTTCCTGACCTCATGGTCCTCCCACCTCAGCCTCCCAAAGTGCTGGGATTACAGGTGTGAGCCACCATGCCCGGCCAAGATGGGGATTCGCTCTTGTTGCCCAGTTTGGAGTGCAATGGCACGATCTTGGCTCACTGCACCCTCTGCCTCCTGGGTTCAAGCAATTCTCCTGCCTCAGCCTCTCGAGTAACTGGGATTACAGGTGCCCGCCACCACGCCCGGTTAATTTTTTGTATTTTTAGTAGAGACGGGGTTTCACTATGTTGGCCAGGCTAGTTTCGAACTCCTGACCTCAGGCAATCCACCCGCCTTGGCCTCCCAAAGTACTGGGATTACAGGCGTGAGCCACCGTGCCTGGCCTATATAGGGTTTTGTACTTGTCCTGAAACTGCAGATAGTGCAGAATCCTATAGATACTATGTTTTTTCTATACATACATACCTATGATAAAATTTATTGATTAGGCACAATAAGACATAAACAGCAATAACTAGTAATAAAGTAGTACAGTTATAACACTCTTCTAACAATTTAGGTAAAAGAAGCAGTACTCGAACACAAGCTCTACAATACCACAACAGTTGATCTTATAACTGAGATGGCTACTAGGCAGGTGGGTAGCATATACAGCATGGTTATGCTGGATAGAGGGATGATTCTTTTCCTTGGCAGGATGGAGCAGGACCACTCCAGATTTTACCACCCTATTTAGAATAGCATGCAGTTTAAAATGTATGACTTGTTTATTTCTGGAACTTGCCATTTAATATTTTCAGACCACTGTTGACCACAGGTAACTGAAACTTCAGAAAGCAAAACTGGGGAAAGTGGAGGACTACTGTATTTTATTTGACTTCTGTCACAGAATTTTATTCTAATGTAACACTTTTCTACCCAAAAGTCTTTTAGTAATCTCATTATACTTCTGCTACAAATATATAAATTAATTAAAAATGAAAAATCAGCTTTATTTGTGATATACATAATATTCTAAATATTAAATGTTTTTTCTAATTTGTTATTACAATTATTAGTATAACTGATCAAAACAAATAGACTACATAAATGAAAAAAAAACAAATTTTTAATTATCTCAGTAACTCAATTAGATTCTCCTTCAACTTTATTAAAAACAGAAGACTGTTAAGTACTTGAGTTGCAAAAACATTTTGTTACCAATCATTAGAATTGTTCATTTTCTCAGTTTCTGTAAAGTATCCCAAAAGCCTTTATTGAGACTAGTCAAAATATCTATTACTGACATTTTATGCTAAATTTTATTTTGTGTTTTGTGTTTTTTGTTTTGAGACAAGGTTTCACTCTGTTGCCCAGGCTGATCTTGAACTCCTGGGGCTCAAGTGATCCTCCCACCTCAGCCTCCCAAAGTGCTGGGTTTATGTATGAGCCGCTACACCCAGCCTACAGCCTACACTAGATTTTAAAAAAAGAAAAAAAATCTATTAAAATTATATCTTCAGGCTGTGTGTGGTGGCTCATGCCTGTAACCCTAGCACTCTGGGATACTGAGGCAGGCAGATCACTTGAGGCCAGGAGTTCAAGACCAGCCTGGCCAACGTGGCGAAATCCTGTCTCTACTAAAAATACAAAAATTACCTCAGCGCGGAGGCGCATGCCTGTAATCCCAGCTACTCAGGAGGCTGAGGCACGAGAATTGCTTGAACCTGGGAGGCAAAGGTTGCAATGAGCTGAGGTTGTGCCACTCACTCCAGCCTGGGTGACAGAGTGAGATTCTGTCTCAAAACAAACAAACAAAAATCCTCACTTAAAGGCACTTGTTTAACCTGGTATACTGAGAAAAATTGGGGAAAATTAAAATACTGTTACTTTTATTACACTTATGATAATGATTTTTTAAGAATATGTTTTAAATATATATTTTTTAAACCCTGGCTGCAGACTTATTAGGTCATTGTATATTTGCTGCCGAAATGAGCTCTGTTAGGTCATTGAATTTATGTAAAATGACCACCATATAACTTAACTGGTAGTATCAAGGCTCATTGACAAACCAGTCAGTCAAATCATACTTACTTTATAAGTTAAAAATAGTGTAGATTGTATTGGAATACCTATTTCATGTCATGATTTGACCAAATACGTTTTTTTAACTATGTTAATGAATAACATATGCTGAATCTATAAATAACTCATATGAACGTTTTATATTAGTTTTTATTCTTGAAAAAATTTGGTAATCTTGGTTCACGTTTCAGTTATACTTATTTAAAAGAACCACAGTGTCTGGGCACGGTGGCTCATGCCTGTAATCCCAGCATTTTGGGAGGCCGAGGCAGGTGGATCACCTGAGGTCAGGAGTTTGAGGCCAGCCTGGCCAACATGGTGAAATCCTGTCTCTACTAAAAATACAAAAATTAGTCAGGTGTGGTGGCACAGGCCTGTAATCCCAGCTACTCGGGAGGCTAAAGCAGGAGAATTGCTTGAACCCAGGAGACGGAGGTTGTAGTGAGCCGAGATCCCACCACCGCACTCCAGCCTGCGTGATGGGGCTCTGTACTGCAGGTGCTGTTCTCTTTGTTTTCCTGGATCTCCTGGAACTCTCCCTCAAGGACTATGCATTCTTTTTTTTTTTTTTTTTTCCGAGATAGAGTCTTGCTCTGTTGCCCAGGCTGGAGTGCAGTGGCACGATCTCAGCTCACTGCAACCTCTGCCCCTTGGGTTCAAGCAGTTCTCCTGCCTCAGCCTCCCGAGTAACTGGGATTACAGGCACATGCCACCATGCCTGGCTATTTTTTGTATTTTTAGTAGAGATGGGGTTTTGCCTTGTTGGCTAGACTGGTCTACAACTCCTGACCTAAAGTGATCTGCCGGCCTCGGCCTCCCAAAGTGCTGGGATTATAGGTGTGAGCCACTGCGCCAGGCCGAGGACTATGTATTTTTTGATATTACATGTGATACGGAAGAGGTGAGGTCACTGTATTGTCATTACTCATCCCCATTCTACCATGTACTAGAATTCAGTCTTATTTAGTCGTATATGTGACAGGAAGCCAGAAGGTTTCCCCAACCAATATTTAGAATTATCCACATTTCATGCCTCCTAGCAATTCCCCCTAGTAATTTTTGTCATAGGTGAGGACTGTGACTTTCACTTGTTACTGTGGCATTGTCAGCCAGATCATGTTTAGAAAAGAAGACATATGTAAATTGAGGATCTGGGATTGAATTCCCTTAAAATATCCATGACTGTGTACTTTCTGGATACTGTTTGTGGCTATAAAACACACTTATCCCAGTTTAAAACCACTACTGTTTAGATTAAGGTTATTGAATTGTCTTAGTTTTCTACTTTCAAGATATGGTTATAGATTGCTTTTGGGTAGAGCAATTGTGGATAAGTGTTGAGTGTTACCTGTCTGTAGATCCACTGATACAAGTTTTCTCTTTTTAAGCAAGGAGGTGGCTATTAATTTGCCTGGCACTTACAGTGAACTGGGCCTGCCCTATGATGGGGATTTAAGGTGGGTGTATCATAAAAATAGAAGTGAGAAGACAAACAAGTTTCCCAGTATCTCAGGTGGAGTGAAAAATGTAGACCAGGAATCAAATATTACTCTAAGAACTTCGTAAGATTTGTATACTCCCCCACCTTGTTTTTTGTTTTGTTTTGTTTTGTTTTGTAAAAACAGAACCTCACTGTGTTGCCTAGGCAGATCCTGAATCTCTGGGCTCAAGCAATCCTGCCTTGGACTCCCCAGTTACTAGGATTACAGGCATGAACCACCATGCCCGACTCATTTATTTTTTGTTATAAGTCCTTGTTTCTCCATAGTTATTATCAATAAGACACCAAAAATAAGAAGCCTGTGTGTAAGCCTGCAAGAACAATAAAGGGTGGGGAATTTAAGTGGATTGCCTTGTCCCATATCCTAGCTAGGCATAGAGGAAGAGAGAAATTTCAAATGACAGAAAGTGGGTGGGTTACACAGGTGCTTCAACTGGTAAAGTATTATTTCTTAAGCTGATCTTGGTTCACTGCAACCTCAGCCTCCCGAGTAGCTGGGATTACAGGCGCCTGCCACCACACCTGGCTAATTTTTTTGTATTTTTAGTAGAGACAGGGTTTCACCATGTTGGCTAGGCTGGTCTCGAACTCCTGACCCCAGGTGATCTGCCTGGCACCTATAGATAGGTATCTTTTTGTTGTCTGTGTTTTTTTGTTTGTTTGTTTCCCACATTTTTATTTTGAACAACTTCAAATTAATAGCAAAGTTACAGCAGTTTCCTCCTGGTTCAGAATCCACTCAGGGTCATGTGTGGTATTTAGTTGCTCTTTTTAGTTTCCTTTAAAACAGAACAGTTCCTCAGCCTTTTGTATGTGTCGTAACAATGTCACTTTTCAAAAGTTAAGGCTAGTTGTTTGCGGAATGACCCTTAACTTGAATTTGATTATTTTTTCATGATTAGATTCAGGTTAGACAGTTTTGTCAGCAATACTACATAAACAATGTGTCTTTTTCAGTGCATCACACCATAAGTCAATAAATCATGCAAAATATTTAGAAGAATTGGACTCTGAAGAAATTATATAAATAACTGTTTTTCTTATTTTCTTTTCATATATGAACAAGAGTGATACATGATAAATCTGAATGAGCTATAAATAGCTTTAAAAATATGCATAAAATAATTATTCTGGGCTGGACACGGTGGCTTACGCCTGTAATCCCAGCACTTTGGGAGGCCAAGATGGGTGGATCACCTGAAGTCAGGAGTTCAAGACCAGCCAGGCCAACATGGTGAAACCCCGTCGCTACTAAAAATACAAAAATTAGTCAGGCGTGGTGCCACCTGTATTCCCAACTACTCAGGAGGATGAGGCAGGAGAATCGCTTTAACCTGGGAGGGGAAGGTTGCAGTGAGCCGATATCGTGCCACTGCACTCCAGCCTGGATGATAAGAGCTAAACTCTGTCCCCCCAAAAATTAAGTAAGTAAATAAATATTCCATGTGATAAGGTATTATGCCATTGCTTAATTGGCGCATTTTTTCTTTTTTAGTGGTATGTAAAATAATGTTACTTATAATAAACAACATTTTAGATGCAATTAAATGTAATTTTAATTCTTTCTATTTACTTTGCTACCATTCTATTACAGATCATTAACACTTTGCCCCTTGTATTCATTCAGCAAATATTGTGGTACTAAGAATACAACTATGAACAAAAAACATGGTGTGGTCTCTGTACTAGTTTCCTATGAATACTGTAAGAAACTACCACAAACTTAGTGGCTTTAAACAACACAAATTAGACCGGGCACCGTGGCTCATGCCTGTAATCCCAGCACTTTGGGAGGCTGAGGTGGGAAGATTACTTGAGGTCAGGAGTTTGAGACCACCCTGGGCAACATAGGAAAACTCTGTCTCTACAAAAAAAATGTAAACACACACACAACAACAACACAAAGTTACTGTTTGACAATTCTGGAGGTTAGAAGTCTGAAATAGACTTCATTGGGTTGAAGTCAAAGTGTTGGCAGGGTTGTGCTTCCTCTGGAACCTCTAGGGCAGAATCCATTTCCTTGCTTTTTCCACCTTCTAGAGGCTGCCTACATTCCTTCGCTCATGGGCCTATAGCTCCATCTTGAAAGCCAGTAGTGTAGCATCTTCAAATCTCTCTGACTAGCTTGCCTTCTTTCTTCACTTACAAGGAACCTCATGATGATTACTTTAGGCCTACCCAGATAATTCAGGATAAGCTCCCTATCTCAAGATCCTTGACTTAATCACATCTGCAGAGTCCCCTTTACCGTGTACGGCAACATTTTCATAGCTTCTGGTAATTAATAAGGACTTGGACATCTTTGGTGGGCAATTATTATGCCTACTACAGTCCCTGTCTTCATGGAACGTAAGTTCTAGAAAATCAAGTAGGCAATTACTATAGAATCTGCAAAAAGTACTCAGAAGACAGAGAAAGAGAAATAAGATGAGAACAAAGAAATAATTGGATTGCAGAAGCTAAGGGAATGCTGTTAAGAGAGACAGCACCCACTGGGTTTTACAATAAGTATCATTGGTCATGCTGGCAAGAGAAATCTCAAAATAGTGTGGTAATGGAGTGGGAATACATACTGAAGTGTATTAAAGAGTGAAAAGGGAGCTGAGAGCTGGGCGCGGTGGCTCATGCTTGTAATCCCAGCACTTTGGGAGGCCGAGGTGGGTCGATCACCTGAGGTCGGGAGTTCAAGACCAACCTGACCAACATGAAGAAACCCCATCTCTACTAAAAATACAAAATTAGCCGGGGTTGTGGTGCATGCCTATAATCCCAGCTACTCGGGAGGCTGAGGCAGGAGAATCACTTGAACCTGGGAGGTGGAGGTTGTGGTGAGCTGAGATCGCACCATTGCACTCCAGCCTGGGCAAAAAGAGCGAAACTCTGTTTCAAAAAATAAAATTAAAAAATTAAAAAAAAGAAAAGAAAAGGGAGCTGAGAAAGTAGAAATAGTGATTGTAGGCATACCTTTCAGAACACTAGGCTGAGAACAAGAGACAAAGTTAGCATTGCAGTTTTTTTTTGTTGTTGTTTTGTTTTGTTTTATTTTGAGATGAAGTCTCGCTCTGTCACTGGGTCTGGAGTGCAGTGGTGCCATCTTGGCTTACTGTAGCCTCTGCCTCCCAGGTTCACGCCATTCTCCTGCCTCAGCCTCCTGAGTAGCTAGGACTACAGGCACCCGCCAGCACTCCTGGTTAATTTTTTGTATTTTTAGTAGAGACAGGGTTTCACCATGTTAGCCAGGCTGGTCTTCAACTCCTGACCTCAGGTGATCCGCCCGCCTCGGCCTCCCAAAGTGCTGGGATTACAGGCGTGAGCCACTGCGCCCAGCCCATTGCAGTTATTCTTAATGGTCTCACTGTGTAAGTCCATTATACAAATCTCTTCCAGAAGTGTGCGTTTGATAACTTTTTTTTTTTTAAATTAAAGAAATGTATGGGCTGGGTGGGCGTGGTGGTAAACACCCATAGTCTCAGCTACTCAGGAGGCTGAGGCAGGAGGATAGCTTGAGCTGGGAGGCAGAGGTTGCAGTGAGATGATATCATGCCACTGCATTCCAGCCTAGGTGACTGAGTGAGACCCTGCTTCAGAAAAAATAAACCAAAAAAAAAGGAGAAGTGTATGATAGCTGCCAATAACTCACAAGCAAGAAGCAAACATCTATACAGCTTAGCCTTTTACTCGAGGTTTTTCACAACATAAACACATCCTACCTTCTCTAAATGCCTTCCCTTATTCCAGCTGAGCTGGTCCTATTGTTCCCATTTCTGTGTCTTAGTTCATACTTCTTTTCCATTTTAGGTTTTTTGCTATTTCTGTCTCTTGCTTTTCCAGGACTCCAGGCTCATTATCTCAACCCCCACAACGTCTCCTTTCTTGGTATTTCAGCAGCACTTCTCATAGATCTCTTTTATTTTGAGTTCTTCATTTTTTACTCAGATGTGTTATAACAATGAAAATAATCACCTGATTTTTATTAAATTTTGTGATTCTGTACTCTATTTTGAAAGAATTCAGACTGAGAGGAAATGAAAACTAGGTAATACACTAAGATAGCCTTTTGTAGCAGTAAAATCTGAACTTTTTTCTTTTTTCAAAAATTCTTCCTAATGTTGAAAAACCACACCATATGAACAAGAAATTAGGGAGATTTCATAATCTTTAGGGGCTTTCTGTATTTACCTTTGCTGGGAAGGAAAAAAGAAATCTTGGTTAATTCTACTTTGTAATGTCACTATAATTTTTCAGGAGTACAATAAAATAAACTATATAGATTTATTATTGTAAGTCCATTTTGACTAATTTCTTCTCCCTTTGAAGGTCCAAGGGATGTCCTTCATTGCAGCTGTGCTCATTCTCAATTTGGAAGAGGCAGATGCCTTTATTGCATTTGCCAATCTCCTGAATAAGCCATGCCAGTTGGCCTTTTTTCGTGTGGATCACAGCATGGTATGAATGGATCATGTTTTCCTTTGTTTCTGTAGTTTTAATGCCCTCTTAGAGTGAAAAACAGTAATTGAAAGACCAAGATAATCTCATCTATTGTAAACTTATTATATTATAGTTTATGAATGAATGTTTGCTGAGAAGACTCAGAAAAAGATGAGATTCTTAATGAGCAAGATTTCCTGTTAATGTTTAAGCATTTAATTTCCTTATTTCTAGACTATATACTTTCATAATTTTATTGATTTTTTAATCTTTAGATGTTGAAATATTTTGCAACATTTGAAGTATTCTTTGAAGAAAATCTCTCCAAATTATTTCTTCACTTCAAATCTTATAGTCTTACACCAGATATATACTTGATAGACTGGTAAGTCATAACATACATAATATATAATAATGAAATAAAGTATAACTTTTTTTGTGTTTTAGAAACTAGAGTGAATCTCATGTACAGGATTTTACATATAAAGAGCCTTCTTTTACAAATTGGGAAACTTCCAAATTTGTGTGGGGACGCATTTGATTTAAGAGCATGGACTCGGCTGGGTGTGGTGGCTCACGCCTGTAATCCCGGCACTTTAGGAAGCCGAGGTGGGCGGAGCACCTGAGGTCAGGAGTTCAAGACCAGCCTGTCTTAACATGGCAAAACCCTGTCTCTACCAAATATACAAAAACTTAGTCTCAGCCAGGCATGGTGGCTCACGCCTGTAATCCTAGAACTTTGGCGGGCGGATCACAAGGTCAGGAGTTCGAGTCCAGCCTGACTAACATGGTGAAACCCTGTCTCTACTAAAAATACAAAAATTAGCCAGGTATAGTGGCATGCACCTGTAATCCCAGCTATTTGAGAGGCTGAGGCAAGAGAATCGCTTGAACCAGGAGGCGGGAGGTTGCAGTGAGCCAAGATTGCGCCATTGCACTCCAACCTGGTGACAGATCAAGACTCCGTCTCAAAAAAAAAAAAAAACCATAGCTGGGTGGTGTAGTCTCAGTAGGCTATAGCACGAGAATTGTTTGAACCTGACAGGCAGATGTTGCAGTGAACCGAGATCACGCCACTGCACTGCAGCCTGGACAACAGAGCGAAACTCCATCTCAAAAAAAAAAAAAAAAGAACATAGACTCATAGACTCTGGGTTGAAATCAGAATCTCTCAGTTTGTATTTCAGTTTTTTGTCTATAAATTGGGAGTAATACTATCTTTATCTTGAGTTGTAGCAAGGGTGTTTTACATGGATTATCTCATTCAATGCCTAGCACATACTAAGCTCTCAGAGTTAGTTGCTATTTATTTTATTTTTAACACACAGGGGCTTATGATAGTTATAATAGTGTTTCTTTACTAAGGGCTTCATATTGTTTCTTTTTATTTTAAGGCTTTGTCCAGCCTTTTTTCCCCAAGATGACACCAATTTGAATTTTTAAATTTGATCTTCCTTATATATTGTCTGAAAATTTTTTAAAAAATGTAATAAATGTAAATACAATATACCTTCTCCAAGTTACACATATGAATAGCTCAGATTTTTTCTGTTCCACACACAATTTTACTTCCTAGACTTTCTCTAGCTTAAGGAAAAAAAAAAAAAAAAAAAGGCCAAGTGCAGTGGCTGACGCCTGTAGTCCCAGCACTTTGGGAGGCCAAGGCAGGAGGATTGCTGGAGGCCAGGAGTTTGAGACCAACCTGGGCACCACAGCAAGACCCCATCTCTACAAAAAATTAAAAAAAAAATTAGCTAGACATAGTTGGGCATTCCTGTAGTCCCAGCTACTCAGGAAGCTGAGGTGGGAGGATTGCTTGAGCCCAGGAATTTAAGGTTACCGTGAGCTGTGATTGCACCACTGTCCTCCATCCTGGGTGACAGAACGAGATCCTGTCTATTAAAAAAAAAAAGTTATATATGTTGCCAAATCACGTATACTGTAGACAGGATCACCATTTTTTTACTTGCGTTTAAAGTTCAAAGTTTTTTAGACTTTTCGTTTGTCATATTAAGACTAATGATATTAATGGTGTTCCTAATAGGCATACAGCTCTCCTGCAAGCTGTAATTGAGGCACCAATGTTTCTTCCATTTTTGTACTTCCACCATCTTTAATGAGGCGTTTCCAGGGTTTTCACGGAAGGGGAGAGAACAAGGAGACTCACAAGGGAGATTTTGGGAAGCTAAGACTAGAAGTATTTGGCATCTCCTCCTCTCACATTCCACTGACCAGGGCTCAGTCATGTGGCCACAACTAACTGCAAGTGAAGATGTAAAATGTGGTTTAGCTGTTTGCCCAGAAAGAAAAAGAAATGGTTTAGTAAACAGCCAGTTTCTACCACACATACTTTTTTTCTGTTTAATCATAGTAACCACTTAAGATATGTACTGTAATTTACACCACTTACTGACGGGCAACCTGAAATTTTGTTTTTTATTTTTTTCTTTCATTAAAAAAATGTTTTATTTTTATTTTTTATTTTTTGAGACAGAGTCTCGTTCTGTTGCCCGGGTTGGAGTGCAGTGGCGCAATCACAGCTCCTCCCACCTGGAACTTCTGGGCTCGAGCATTCCTCCCACCTCAGCCTCCTGAGTAGTTGGGATTACAGATGTGCATCACCATGACTGGATAATTGATACTGAAATTCTGATAGGCTTGAGTACCATACCTGATATTTCACAGTTAATAAATTGCAGAATAGAAACTAAAACCTCAGCGGTCCAGTCCCAGAAACCATATTCTTTATAAAATTAACTATGACATGACCAGTACTCATTTTACTGAAGAAGAATATTTATGGTTTTTTTACTTGTCAGAGAGGTGGGATTTTAGAACTGGAAGTAATCCAAACTCATTATTTTAGAGCTGAAGAAATTGAGATGCGGAAGTAGAATGTCATAGTGAAGGTCAAATCGTTGCTGTTTAAGTGTTATACAATATAAAGAAACAGTTTTTAAAGAAAATATAATGGCTGGGCATGGTGGCTCATGCCTGTAATCCTCACACTTTGGGAAGCCGAGGTGGGCAGATCACCTGAGCTCAGGAGTTTCAGACCAGCCTGGCCAACATGGTGAAACCCTGTCTCTACTAAAAATACAAAAATTAGCTGGATGTGGTGGCCCGTACCTGTAGTCCCAGCCACTTGGGAGGCTGAGGCACAAGAATTGCTTGAACCCGGGAGGCTGAGGTTGCAGTGAGCCAGGATCACACCACTGCACTCCAGCCTGGGCTACAGAGCAAGACTCCGTCTCAAACAAACAAACAGAAAAACAAAAAACATAATTGCAACAACGTAACAATGTATATTGCATTTTCTAAAAGTTAATTTCTTAAGCTATGTGGTTTAATGGAATTAAAATAAGATTTCTTTTTCTTTTCATTCTTTCAAATTAAAAAAAATTTTTTTTAGTTGACACATAATAATTGTACATATCCATGGGGTACATAGTGATGTTTGTGTACATATAATGTATAGTGATGAGATCAGGGTAATTAGCATATCCATCATCTCAAACATTTATCATTTCTTTGTGTTGGGAACATTCAGTATAGTTGTCCTATTTGAAACCGTATGTTATTGTTAACTATAGTTACCCTACAGTGCTATAGAACACTAGAACTTACTCCTCCTATCTGGCTGTAATTTTGTATATTTTAACAAATTTCAGCCTATCTCTTCCTTCTCTCTACCCTTCCCAGCCTCTAGTATCCTCTGTTCTACTTTTTACATTTATGAGATTAGCTGGCCAATGCTATGGCTCATGCTCATAATCCTAGCACTTTGGGAGGCTGCAGCAGGCTGACTACTTGAGCTCAGGAGTTTGAGACCAGCCTAGGCGAGATGGTGAAACCCTGTCTCTACAAAAAATACAAAAATTAGCTGTATGGTGCATGGTGGCATATGCCTGTAGTCTCAGCTACTTGGGAGGCTGAGGTAGGAGGATGGCTTGAACCTAGGAGGCTCAAGTGAGCTGACATTGCACCACTGCATTCCAGCCTGAGCGACAGAGCCAGACCCTGTCTCCGAGAAAAAAAAAAAAGAAAGGAAGAAAGAAAGAAAAAGAGAGCAACTAGCATTTTTTAGCTTCTACATATGAATGAGAACATGCAGTATTTCACTTACCATAATGTCCTCTGGTTCTATCCATGCTGCCACAAATGACAGGATTTCATTCTTTTTTGTGGCTTAGTAGTATTCCATTGTGTGTATGTACCACATTTTCTTTATCCATTCATCTGTTGTTAGATACCCAGGTTGATTCCATATCTTGGCTATTGTGAATAGTGCTGCAATAAACATGGGAGTGCAGACCTATCTTAAACACACTGATATGAATTCCTTTGGGTATATACCCATGAGTGTCATTGCTGGATCATATGCTCCTTCTATTTGTAGTTTTCTGAGGAACCGCCATACTGTTCTTCATAGTGGCTGTACTTTACATTCACAACAACAATGTATAAGAGTTCCCTTTTCTTTGCCTCCTTGCCAGCATTTGTTATTTTTTGTCTTTTTGATAATAGCTGTCCTAACTGGGGTAAGAGGATACCTCATTATGCTTTTGATTTACATTTCCCTGATGCTTTTTATGTTGAGCATTTTAAAATTATATTTGTTGGTCATTTGTATATCTTCTTTTGAGAAATGTCTGTTCAGATCATTTGCCCATATTTTAGTTGGATTTTTTTTTTTTTTGTGGGATGGAGTCACTGTCTGTTGCCCAGGCTGGAGTGCAGTGGCGCGATCTCGGCTCACTGCAACCTCCACCTTCAGGGTTCAAGTGATTCTCGTGCCTCAGCCACCCAAGTAGCTGGGACTACAGGTGTGCACCACCACACCTGGCTAATTTTTGTATTTTTAGTAGAGATGGGATTTCACCATGTTGGCCAGACTGGTGTGGAACTCCTGACCTCAAGTGATCCACCGCCTCAGCTTCCCAAAATGCTGGGATTACAGGCATGAGCCATGGTGCCTGGCTTTTTTTTTTTTTTGCTGTTGAGATGTTTAAGTTCCTCATATATTTTGGCTATTAATTTCCTGTCAGATGAATAGTTTGCAGATATTCTCTCTCATTCTGTGGGGTCTTTTTTCTTTTCTTTCTTTTTTTTTTTTTTTTACAGTATTGATTGTTTTATTTGGTGTGCAGAAGCTTTTTAGTTTGATATAATCTGCAAATGGGAATTCATTTGTTTTTGGTTTTGGTGCCTATACTTCTGAGATCTTACTAATAACATTTTTTCTAAGACTAATGTCCTGAAGCATTTCTCCTGTGTTTTCTTCTGATAGTTTTATAGTTTTGTGTCTGACATTTAGATAGTTGATCCATCTTGAGTTGACTTTTGTATAGGGTGAGAAGTGGGGGTCTAATATCCAGTTTTTCCCCCAGCACCATTTGTTGAAGAGACGGTCCTTTCCTGAATTAGTGTTCTTGGCACCTTTGTCAAAAATCGGTTGGCTAAAGATACATGGATTAACTTCTGGATTCTCTATTTTGTGCCATTTTTCTATGTATCTGTTTTTATGCCGGTACCATTCTGTTTGGGTTACTATGACTTTGCAGTATATTTTGAGGTCTGGTAGTCCAATGTTTCCACCTTTTTTTTTTTTTTCCTTAAGATTACTTTTGTTGTTTGAGGTCTTTTGAGGATTTATATAAATTTTAGGATAGTTTTTTTTTATTTCTGTGAAAAATGTCATTGGAATTTTGATAGGGATTGTATGGAATCTATAGATTATATTGGGTAGTATTGTCATTTGAACAATATTAATTCTTCCAATCTGTGAACATGGGATGTCTTTCCATTTGTTTGTATCCTCTTCAATTTCTTTCATCAGTGTTTTCCTTGTAGAGGTCTTTCACCTCCTTGGTTAAATTTACTCCTAGGCCGGGCGCGGTGGCTCAAGCCTGTAATCCCAGCACTTTGGGAGGCCGAGACGGGCGGATCACGAGGTCAGAAGATCGAGACCATCCTGGCTAACACGGTGAAACCCCGTCTCTACTAAAAAAAATACAAAAAAAAACTAGCCGGGCGAGGTGGCGGGCGCCTGTAGTCCCAGCTACCCGGGAGGCTGAGGCAGGAGAATGGCGTGAACCCGGGAGGCGGAGCTTGCAGTGAGCTGAGATCCGGCCACTGCACTCCAGCCTGGGCGACAGAGCGAGACTCCGTCTCAAAAAAAAAAAAAAAAAAAAAATTTACTCCTAAGTTTACTCCTTATTATTTTTGTACCTATTATAAATGTATCCAGTTTTCTGATAGAAGAATGATGCCTTATTTAGGCACCAATGTCTTTTATCATCTCTTCTGTTGAAAATTGTTTGTTTTAACTTGGAGAGTTTGCCTTTCAAGCAATACCCAGTAGATTATAGAATGGGGAGTGAATTTTGCCAAAGAGATGGAGCAGTTGATCTTAAGACAGGTTATTGTTAAGAATATGCATGGGTGCAGTGGCTCACACTTGTAATCCTATTACAGGTGGCTCATACTTGTAATCCCAGCACTTTGGGAGGCTGAGGTGGGTGGATCGTCTGAGGTCAGGAGTTTGAGAACAGCCTGGACAACATGGTGAAACCCTGTCTCTACTAAAAATACAAAAATTAGCCAGGTGTGGTGGCAGGCACCTGTAATCCCAGCTACTCGGGAGGCTGAGGCATGAGAATCGCTTGAACCCGGGAGGCAGAGGTTGCAGTGAGCCGAGATCCTGTCACTTCACTCTAGCCTGGGAAATAGAGCAAGACTGTCTCCAAAAAAAAAAAAAACAAAAAAACACACACACACAAAAGAAAGAATTCGCATGGTATTCAAGGGATAATTTGAGGAGGCGAGAAGAGTACAGATGACATATTTAAACTTTAATTCTTAACAGTTCACAACCAGTGGGCTTCATGTAAATGGTATTAAGCTTTAATGTAGAAAAATAAGTAATGGCATTGGTCAAATGTCTTTTCAGATCTTCTTTTGTTTAGGATTTTTAGTTTTTTAACTTTTTTGAGACAGGGTCCCACTCTGTCACCCAGACTGAGTGCAGTGGCATGATCACAGCTCACTGCAGCCTCAAAATCCCAGGCTTAAGCAGTCTGCCCACCTCAGCCTCTCAAGTATCTGGGGCTACAGGCACACCACTACACCCAACTAATTTTTGCTATTTTATAGAGATGGGGTCTCACTATGTTGCCTAGGTTGGTCTTTAACTCCTGGATGCAAGCAATCCTCCCTCATTGGCCTCCCAAAGGCTGAGATTATAGGCATGAGCCACCACACCCGACTAATTTAGGCTTTTAAAAAAAATTAAGTTATTGGCTGGGTGCGGTGGCTCACGCCTGTAATCCCAGCACTTTGGGAGGCTGAGGCAGGCAGATCATCTGAGGCTGGAAATTTGAGACCAGCCTGATCAACATAGAGAAACGCTGTCTCTACTAAAAATACAAAATTAGCCAGGTGTGGTGGCACATGCCTGTAATCCCAGCTACTCAGGAGGCTGAGGCAGTTGCGGTGAGCTGAGATTTCACCATTGCACTCCAGCCTGAGCAACAAGAGGGAAACTCCATAAAAAAAAAAAAAAGAAAGAAAAATTAAGTTATTTTTCAATGTATTCTCTTTCCGTCCCCCAAGAGCATTAGAGTTAATCAGGAAAGGACCCAAGAAAATGGGAGAAGGGTTTTTTAATACGGGACTGAGATCTAAGTTAAAATACTAATTCCATTAAGAAGGAAAAAAAAAAAAATCCTCCATTGTCAGTCTTGAGAAGTATGAGCATGGGGGATAGCAGGATCACAATTGATGTAGGGGACAGGAGAGAACTAATGAAGAGTAAGTACTGTGTACTAGAACCTGAGACTAGGCACTCCTCATTTTGAACAGTGAGTATAGTCTCTGTACTATCAAAAGTGGTTTTTGTCATATAATTAAATATGTGTTTGTAATTTAAGAAGTAGGGATGGACTTTTGTTTCATGTCTGTGTTGAGTTTATTATATACAAATCCCAGAGACATTTTTGTGGGATAGGAATGAATAAGTGACAGTGTAAAAGGACTTTTTAAAAAATTATTTTTGTGAGAAAGCTTTTAGTTCCCTTCCTCAAATCCCATCAGCACTACCTCAAATAAACACACAATCAGTGTAAACAATTGTGCCCTTTCTTTACCAAGGCAACTTCAAGACAAGTCCTGTAATAGTTACTCTCCTCACTTCCCCCAACCAGAATGCCTCCCAAAGAACCACTGGATAAAGAATTACATGGTCAGACATTGTCAGAAAGGTTGGGAAAAACCATTTTGGTGGTTCTGTGGGAAGGTATACATGCTTCAAAAGAAGTAGTAAATAAAGCTGGGTGGAAGGAAAAAGACAAAACAAAACAATGGATGTTTGTGCAAGGGGAAGAGAAAAGAGAGAAGTCAGATTTTGGGTTTATATTAGGTGACTAAAAGATGATATTTGGGTTCTTCATACAATAATAATAACTAATTTTTATTTAGCATTTCTTACATGCCAAACACTGATGTAAACACTTTTACATTTATTAACTACTATAATTTTTAAAACAATCCTGAGAGGTAGATAGTTTTCTTATAATTTACTAATGAAGAAACTGAGGCACAGTAAAGACAGCTATCCTGCTTAAGGTAACACAACTAATAAGTGGCAAATTCAAGATTCAAATTCAGGCATTCTGATTTCAGAGCTCATACCCTTAACTACCAGACTGTTCTACCACTCTAGTAGATATTAGGCCTTTCCTCTACATAAGCTTGTAAATTCACATACTTTTGTTATTTATTATTTAATTTCCCGCTACTCAAGTTTGAGGGAGGAAGGCTATTTTATTTATTTATTTTTTTGAGACAGGGTCTCACTCTGTCGCCAGGTTGGAGTGCAGTGGCATGATCTCGGCTCGCTGCAACCTCCGCCTCCTGGGTTCAAGCGATTTTCCCACCTCAGCCTCCCACATAGCTGGGACTATAGGCGTGTGCCACCATGCCCGGCTAATTTTTGTATTTTTACTAGAGATGGGGTTTCACCATGTTGGCCAGGATGGGAAAAGCCATATTTTATTTGCCTTTTTATCCCTAATAAACACTGTTCTTTTTTTATAGAGCTGCTTACTGAGTAAATGAATCAATGAATGAAAAATTTCAGTGACCATTTTTCCCTCTAATTTTAGGATCTTCACACTATATAGCAAATCACTACCACTTGATCTGGCCTGTCGAGTCTGGGATGTATTTTGCAGAGATGGGGAAGAATTTTTATTTAGGACTGGATTAGGAATCCTCCGATTATATGAAGATATTCTCCTGCAGATGGACTTTATTCATATAGCGCAGTTTCTAACTAAATTGCCAGAAGATATCACATCGGAAAAGCTATTCAGTTGTATTGCAGCCATTCAGATGCAGAATAGCACCAAAAAATGGACTCAGGTAGAGTGACATTTTCCTCTCTCTAACAGATGTGTTAAAACAGTTGACTTATTGTAAAAAAATTATGTATTTCTTAAATGTTAGTGCTTAAAAATATGTCTTTTAAAAATAATTTTTGACTTCTAAGAAGCAAGAATTTAAATCAAATTGCCCACTTTTCAGCTATCCAAACCTAGGGCTTTATTTTATTTTATTTTATTTCATTTCATTTCAGTATTTCATTATTTCATTTCATTTCATTTCATCTATTTTTTTGAGACAGAGTCTCACTCTGTCGCCCATGTTGGAGTGCAGTGGTGAGTTCTCTGCTAGGTACAATCTCCATCTCCCGGGTTCAAGCGATTCTCCTGCCTCAGCCTCCCAAGTAGCTGGGATTACAGGCACATGCCACCACGCCCAGCTAATTTTTTGTATTTTTAGTAGAGACAGGGTTTCACCGTGTTAGCCAGGATGGTCCGGATTTCCTGACCTCGTGATCCACCCACCTCGGCCTCCCAAAGTGCTGCGATTACAGGCGTGAGCCACTGCTCCCGGCCGGGCTTTATTTTATTTAGGTCCAATAATATCAATTTAGTGAAGTACAACCCACCGTAGTCATTTATTTGCCAGAGTAGTTATTACTTTGGTATTTCAAATAGACAACAATTTTATATATTAAATACCTGCTGTGTACTAGGGTTTGTAGTGGAAAGAATATATAATGTATGGTCCTGGCTTTTTAGTCTTGTTAGGAAAGTAGTCTTTCCTAACTTATTAGGAAAGTAAAAGTATTGGCAATCTAAGTTAAGTGACATAAAAGGATAGCAGTATCATTTAATCCATGAATGATATAAACGATTCGCATTATTAAATTCACAATCTTATTTGTTCAGAAAATGTTAGTTACCAAATAGTAATTTCAGAATATTTGGCAATTGGTAAAAATTAGAATATAATCGTATTTCACGATTAGAAAAAAATAAAGAGGATTTGAGAATGGCACACTTTCAGGGGACAGAGTTAAGTATAATAAAGCTTTTTCCCATTTATAGTTATTTAAATCTCTTTAATCTGGGTGGTAGTTTTTGAGGATTAATCTTGATTTCATATAATTTTCAGGTCTTTGCATCTGTAATGAAGGATATTAAAGAAGGAGACAAGAACAGTAGTCCTGCTTTGAAAAGCTAGTCTTCAAAATTGACAGACTAATTGACATCTAAAATGTGGTTTTTGGATAAAGGGTTTTGTTTCCTATGTAAAAGGCGTGGAAGAAAATGTTGGAGATATCTAAAAGAATCAAGAGGTGGAAGACTGCTGATTTTACATTTTATGGCTGAAGTAAATGAAATGAATAACTTATTGTCAGTATTAAACTATTATTTTGTAGGTAGAGTCATTTTTCAAAGGAAAAAGTTTAAATGGTGAGTTTATACTCCACAATTTGGAGTAAACAGTTTAATGCAATAAATTTTTAAAATAGCTTTGGAGATACTTCAAATTTTTACATCTTTTGTTTTGTAACAGTTACCACAAAGATACTCTGGAGGCTAGAGTAGGATTGTTAAATACTATTGTTAACCTCCAAAGTACTATAGTACAGACATTGTTTCCAGTTCTGACCTTTTGAAGATATTATAGACCAGTAATAAACAAATTTGATTGTAAATTAATTTAAGTCACTGAAGATGTCATTTATCTTCATTCACAAGTTGAGGCAAATTTGAGTTACCCAGGAAATGGAAATGTTGGTGGGAGATTGTTTATTGTTTGTTTAGATGTTTTTCCACAGTATCGTGTCCATTTGTTTTTTAAGGGAAATTTGTTGTCTTCCTTAAGGAATTCCTATCACTCAGAGAATTTTAGCCGTTCTGGTTCTAGTGTAACAAATTATTCATCTAGTAATTTGACATTAAGAAAACTATAAGTAACTGGTAGAAGGAAAGTTCTTTGCACTTTAATGGATTGAAGACTTGACTTTGAGAGTAAGTCCAAAAATATATATGATGTTTCTCAGTGATAAGAGTAAAAAGTAATGAATCCTCAGAGTTTTTAAATAGCATGCTACTTGGCAAGACTTCATATTTTTTAGTTAAAATTCTTCCACTGCCCATAGAAACAAAATTTGTTAACTCCAGTTTGAAATTTGAAATCTAATATGTAGCTAAATCTGTGACTTGTAAAACTCTATGCATAACTTTTCTTAATCAGTGGAAATAAGAATAAAAGAAAAAGGTAAAGTTAATTTTTTTTTCTAAGTCTACATCCTAGCCCTTGATTCAATTGCCTGAAGAAGCTGTGTGAGATTAGTCTGGTTATTGGTTCCTTTATCTGTCAGTGCCATCTTAATCTCTTCACATGTTACTCTAAATGCTGCCTATAACCCATCCTCATCTTCTTTACTCATCATTGCTTTCTTCAAGGAAGGTCTTGATACTGCCTCATCTACCTCATTATCTGCTAGTCTAGATAGTGACTCTTTGGAAGATTGGTAGCCCTGAATGAGTTATCCAACTTCCGCTTCCTCACATTGGCCACTTTGCATAGGTTTGGGAACTTAGCACATGCTAAATCCTCATGCCCATAGAGGCGAAATACTTTGAGGAATGGGAGCGTCTCTTCACTGTGTTCTTGAATCAGCCTTCTCTCATCCGCCAAGAAATGCATGGATTTCCCTGCCAACTCTAGGAAGTAGTGCTGCATGATTGAATCATTCTTTGATGAATTTTTTCATTGTAACATAGGGAGTCATTTCCAAAAAGGTAGATGTGAGCTTAAAGTACATTGACTTATGAATGCTTTGCCTGTGGGCCCAACAGTGTCATGACCCTCCAATTGGAACATAGCATGAATTATTTTTATGTCGAGTTCTTGAACTGCTAATCAGTTGTATGTTTCCTTGAAGTCCAGAGCAGGATCCAGGTCAGATGCAGGAGGTAGTATGCCTGGCTTAACTGCTGAAAATAGAACATTGAAACTTTTCACAATGTGCTGCATTGGGTTTCTGCTTGGCTTTCTCACTGAATAGTAAATTGGGGAAAATGCTGCTTTTACTATTTTGTGTTTTATAGCAACATTAATAGCATTTTCCCAGTCAGGTGCTGTCCAGGAACATTTCCCTTGGAAGGTCTGAACAGAATGATCTGGCTTGATGTATTTCTTGAGCTCTAGTACCATATCATAGAATAGGTTAAATGTAGCCAACAACAATGTCAGGACAATTGACATTGTCCTTACAAGAGTGAATGCATTGTCTTTTGGAACTGCTACTAGAGCCATACATGAGGCAGCGAACGGATCTTTAGGTGGTGGCAAGGCTATATCTGATTGACAGAGATCTCTGATCTCTAATGACATATTGCTATTGTCCTATTATGTTTAAATTTGAATCTAAATCACTTGAGTGTTATGAGTGATGGCTATATAACATGCCATTTAGTTAGATTTACAGTGTTTTTTTTGTTGCAGTTTAGTTTGAAACAGCACTTAAGCACACTGTTTCTGTTAGTGCTATATAGTTTTCAAACTAACAAGCCTGGGATCCTTGTTAGTGTAGTGACTGCCTCTTTAGGAGTATGGGACCCTAGGGTGCCCATATATTTTTACCCCATGGGTCATTCTAGTCTACGGACTACTAGTAGAACCCTCAAAAGGTAACTGCTATTATAGGGACTTACTTATTGGAAACTGGTAATACAATAAAATATTGAAGGAGGGGCCATGGTCTTAGTAGGTTTTAGGATGACCTTTTAACTCCAGTAACTACTTCCTTGGTATTGGTATCCCTGATAGAGGGAATATAACCTCTGGCAGTAATCTCATTCAGTTTATACTACCTAACTAAATTTAATCATACTTTTATGTATTTGTTTCCTCAGTTGGACCTAAGTTACTATGTTTCTTTTTCTTATTTTTTTTTATTATTGTACAGTTTCTTTACCTTTCAAGTATAAATGTGTATATAAAATGTAAATACAAGGAATTCACTAAAAACCACTCATAACAATTACTGTGTAAATAAAACTGGTAAGCTGAGTAATTACTTGAAATGAGTCTTCATTACTTTGGGGATATCTGTTTTATTTAACTACATCTCAAGGAAAAAAAGGAAATAATTTTTGTTTTTGTTTGCCAAATTTGTCTTCCAAGGAATGCACTAAGCCTTCAGTCTTTTTAGACTGGCAGTACTGGCAGCTAAAATATTGTACTGTATCTTCTCTTGAGACCAGTATGTAGGAAATATGTGATAATTCACATGGTCAGTATATGGCAGTTTTTGTTTTTATTGTTAAAGTATATTTTCAATTAAAAAAACCTTTTCCTAAAATACTCAAAATAATGTGAAATTTAATATGTGTTTCATTTGTCTACTCTCTCTATATATATCTTACTTAATGTTCCTTTAGTCCAGGTCTACATTGCCTTATTTAAATGCTGTTAGAAAAAAAAAAAATGCTGTTAGAAGACTCCGGTAACTCGCATAGTTTTCTACAGTCAGCTTTTGCTGATGTCTATTGCATTTGTGACCTTTGAGTATATTTGTTTGACTTTATAAAATTAGGTAGCATTTGCAAAAGGACATTGACATTTTCAAAATCTCTGACTTCAAGATAATAGCTTTACTTGTAGCTTAGGAACTAATGTTATTTTGACCTAGGCCTGTCAACTCTTTAGAGTCTATACTACTGAAGGGTATAATTCTAAAGCAGATAATCATGAAATAATTTATCTTACTTCATAATGTCATATGATTTATTTTTACTTTTCATTTTGTTTTTGTTTGGGTAAGATAAAATTATTTTATATTCCAAGAGTGTATTCAGACAGCAGAGACTAGTATAAAAAAAGAGTCAAAAAGGCCGGGCGCGGTGACTCACGCCTGTAATCCCAGCACTTTGGGAGGCCGAGACAGGAGGATCACGAGGTCAGAAGATCAAGACCATCCTGGCTAACACAGTGAAACCCTGTCTCTACTAAAAATACAAAAAAATTAGCCGGGCGTGGTAGCAGGCGTCTGTAGTCCCAGCTACTCTGGAGGCTGAGGCAGGAGAATGGTGTGAACCCGGGAGGCGGAGCTTGCAGTGAGCCGAGGTCGCGCCATTGGACTTCAGCCTGGGCGACAGAGCGAGACTCCGTCTCAAAAAAAAAAAAAAAAGAGGCAAAAAAGTGCGAGGTAGCATTGGACAGTAAGTTACATTAAAATTAAAATTTGTCATGACTAACTGATAGTGTCAGAAAACAGTCTTCTGAGAGGAAAAAATGTTTTTGTATTAATTCATATTATTTTGCTGTTTGACAAGCATTGTCTAGAATATTCTCAACTGTAATAAAACTTCATTAATTAGAAATTCACTGCTTTACAACATGTAAAAACTAAAATGAAATCCAAGATTTCAGGGAAACTAACCACTCCAGAGAAAGCCCTGCTCTTTAAAAATATTGTTTGCTTGGTAAGAGTGTAGTTGCAAAAGTGGGAAATTTGAATTAATACACTTATATTTCTTAAGCCCTGATTATTGCCAAGCACTGCCTCTTAACATTTTGTTAGTCTACATAAAGTTTTAAAGGCTTGGGAAATTCCAAAATTGCCTTTCTTTCCAGATACTCTGCTGTTCATATTGATCATCCCTTGATCTCAGTTAATGAGAATCTGCTTATGTGCATTTTATTTTGTAGGTTTGATTTATTTTCTAGTAAACACAAGGAAATTTGACTTAAAATTATATTATGAAAGTGTTTCATTTGAAAATTTACGTAAACAATACTAACTTTATTAAATTTAAAGTAAAATGACTTTTGTACTATTGCAATGTATTTGAAAAATCATTTTTACAATAAATATGTAAATGATAAATGAATATAGACTTGAAGGAGTATATGAAATTGACTACAATGGGGTATATTTGTTCTCATTTTTCATCCTCAGGCATAATGCTATACACAATGGTATAAAAGCAGAAAGCAAAGCTTGAAATTCTGGTCACAGCTGAGCGCGGTGGCTCATGTCTGTGATCCTAGCACTTTGGGAGGCTGAGACAGGAGCATCACTTGATCTGAGGAGTTCCAGATTAGCCTGGGCAACATAGTAAGACCATCTCTTCAAAAAATTTAAAAATTAGCTGGTCATGGTAGCATGTGCCTGTAGTCTCAGCTACTTGGAAGGCTGAGGTAGGAGGATTGCCTGAGCCCGGGGGCATTGAGGCTACACTGCGCTGTGATCACACCACTGGACTCCAGCCTGTGCAACAGAGTGAGCCCCTTTCTCAAAAACATTAAAAAAAAAAAAAAATTGGGCCAGGCGCGGTGGCTCATGCCTGTAATTCCAGCACTTTGGGAGGCCAAGGCGGGCGGATTACCTAAGGTCGGGAGTTCGGGACCAGTCTCACCAACATGGAGAAACCCCGTTACTACTAAAAATACAAAAGTAGTCAGGCTTGGTGGCGTATTCCTGTAATCCCAGCTACTCGGGAGGCTGAGGCAGGAGAATGGCGTGAACCTGGGAGGCGGAGCTTGCAGTGAGCCGAGATCGTGCCACTGCACTCCAGCTTGGGTGACACAGCGAGACTCCATCTCAAAAACAAACAAACAAAAATTGGGGGAAGTTAGGCAACAAAAAAGCCTCTTATGTGAACCCTTGAAAAGCAAACACATCTTATGAAATTTTAAATTAGATTACATGTTTTATTACCTTTAAACAGTCTAAATCAGCTGGGCATGGTGGCTCGCACCTGCAATCCCAGCACTTTGGGAGGCTGAGGTAGCGGATCACTTCAGGTCAGGAGTTTGAGACCAGCCTGATCAACATAGTGAAACCCTGTGTCTACTAAATGTACAAAAATTAGCTGGGCATTGGTGAGTGCCTCTAATCCCAGGTACTTGGGAGGCTGAGGCAGGAGAATCGCTTGAACCCAGGAGGTGGAGGCTGCAGTGAGCTGAGATCACGCCATTGCACTCCAGCCTGGGCGACAGAGCAAGACTGTGTCTCAAAAAAAAAGTATAAGTCAATTTCATTTTTTTGCTCAAGATCCTCTAATGGCATTCCTCATAATAAAAATCCACACTCTTATCCTAGTCTCCATGGTCCTACTTGATCTGGTCACTACACATCTTTCCAGTTTCAGCTACAATTTATAAACATTCTGCCTGTAGGCACCAGTGGACTTACTGCCATTTTTCAATTTGTCAACCTTCTATCTACCTGAGATCCTTCTTCCCTCTGAAGTGTTTTTTTGTCTAGGTCTTTGTATGGCTTATACTTTATACCGCTGTTTAAGGTCACTTCCTCAGAGGACTTTTCTCTAAACATCTATCCTCTATTCTCATGACCTTACTCTGCTTCATATTTCTTTATAGTTTCTATTATATATCACCAACTGACACTGTTTTATAGTGTTGTCTGTTGTTTCCACTACAGTGTAAACTCTGAGGTCAAAAACGTTGCCTTATTTACTGCTGAAGTGCTAGTACCTAAAATAGTGCATATCACTACCCTATGGTAGATATGGATGATTGGATTGTTTTTATTTTGATCCACTCCTCACTGAACTTACCTTTTCATTTAAATTTTTTTCTATTGTAGATATTATGCAATTGACCAGAAACTCAGTTTCTGGTTCACTAGGAAAGTTAAACATTTAAAGGTTGGGTAGAAGAGAATGAACTAGTAAAAGTCGGGAATAGGAATATCAAGAGAATGTGGGATCAGAAAAGACAACGGACAAGAGTGTTTCCATAAAGGAGTGATTAACAGTGTTATGTTGCAGTGAGGTTCAAATAAGAACTGAGAATGTCCATTAAACGTAGCAGCGTCGAAGTCATTAAACCTTAGTGGGCTACTTTGGTGTATGCTGAATGTTGCAATCAGAAGGTTGAAGAATCAGTGGAAGGCAAGGAATTAAACATTGCTAGTGTAGATAATTATAAAAGTAAGCTTTAAAGGGGAAGAGAGAACTGATAATAGTTGGTAGGGAAATAGGAGGTTCCAGCTGGGGGCAGTGGCTCATGCCTGTAATCCCAGCTACTTGGAGGCTGAGGTGGGAGGATTCCTTGAGTTCAGGAATTAAAGGTTACAGTGAGCTATGATGGTACCACTGCACTCCAGCCTGGGCGACAGAGTAAGATTTTATCTTTTAAAAAGAGGGAATAGGCCGGGCGCGGTGGCTCAAGCCTGTAATCCCAGCACTTTGGGAGGCCGAGACGGGTGGATCACGAGGTCAGGAGATCGAGACCATCCTGGCTAACACGGTGAAACCCCATCTCTACTAAAAAATACAAAAAACTAGCCAGGCGAGGTGGCGGGCGCCTGTAGTCCCAGCTACTCGGGAGGCTGAGGCAGGAGAATGGTGTAAACCCGGGAGGTGGAGCTTGCAGTGAGCTGAGATCCGGCCACTGCACCCCAGCCTGGGCGACAGAGCAAGACTCCGTCTCAAAAAAAAAAAAAAGAGGGAATAGTGATTTCTAATATAAAATAATTTCTGAATAGGCGGCAGGGAGTTGGATCCAGAGCACAAGATGAGAGAGTGAGAAAGGTATTGGGGATGCAGATGGGTTTGTAAATTTGACGTTGGTAAGCTGAAAGGGGACTTCTGTCTTGTAGCTATTATTTCCTTTGTGAGGTAGGCCAGAAGTGGGGCTATCTACTCAAGAGGGAACCAGGGTTTGGTTTTGTTTTGACTTCTGTGATTGGATGGATGGTTATGCACATTAATATGAAAAGGATTCTATAAGAGGAAGACATTTTGTGTGGGTAGGGAAAAATAACTTGTAACACCATACTTAGAAGAAAATCCCCAGTGCCTCATCTGGAGGGTCTGCCTCTGACTTTCTGTGCCATTCCCCCTTGCCAATTCGGCTTCAGTCATGCTGGCCGCCTTTCTGATACTCAAACATGCCCAAGTGTATTCCTGCTTTACTCTCTGTATACCTGTAGTTTCTGCTTGGATTGCTCTTCCCCCAGGCTGGCTAGCTTCTTGGCATTTGGTTCTCTGCTTAAAGCGCCTATCACTTAGGCCAGGTGTGGTGGCTCATGCCTGTAATCCCAGTACTTTGGGAGGCCGAGGCAGTGGATCACCTGAGGTCGGGAGTTCGAAACCAGCCTCAGCAACATGGAGAAACCCCATTTCTACTAAAAATACAAAATTAGCCAGGCTTGGTGGCGTATGCCTGTAATCCCAGCTACTTGGGAGGCTGAGGCAGGAGAATTGCTTGAACTTGGGAGGCGGAGGTTGCGGTGAGCCAAGATTGCGCCATTGCACTCCAGCCTGGGCAATAAGAGCGAAACTCCATCCAAAAAAAAAAAAAAAGTGCCTATCACTTCTTCAGACACCCAATTACTCAATCTAAAATAACTATCCAGTCACTCTCATGCCACCCTATTCTAATATTTCACAATTTCCCTCTTCACCCCAACTCCTGGAATATAAGTTCCATATCAACAGGGATGTAGTCTGTCTGGTTCATTGCTGTACAGCTCCTATGATAGTTCCTAGTATCCAGGAGGCATTTTAATTTTATTTTTAATTTTTATGGGTACATAGTAGGTGTGTATATGTTTATGGGGTATGTGAGATGTTTTGATAGAGGCATACACTGTGAAATAAGCACATCATGGAAAATGGGGTATCCATCCCCTTAAGCATTTATCCTTTGAGTTACAAACCATTCAGTTATATTCCTTAAGTTATTTAAAAATGTGCAATTAAGTTATTATTGACTATAGTAACCCTGTTAGGCAATCAATAGGAGGTGTTATTCATTCTTTCTAACCAGGAGGCATTAAAAAAAGCAAAAAAAAAAAACCCCAAAATAAATGTAGACTCTTAAATAAAAGTGAATGAACAAGCGTGTTCACAGCCACTTTGAAGGGAGAGTTTGCACAATGGCAAAGACGTGCCAGGAAATGCACCAATGCACTTTTATTAGCAAGTGTGGGGCCAGATGTCAGTTGAGATGTCTGTTCTTTGAGAATCAGATGAGATTTTCTTGAACTCCATTTTGTGTATTTGGACAAATTCTCTCTCTCCCTTGCCCATAGAGCAGAAGGTCCAAGGAAGAAAGTTTCTAGAGAAAAACAATGAATGGAGAAAAGATTTAGGGAGGTGGACCACAATTGAATTTGTATTAGTCCATCTTCACACTGCCGATAAATTACCCAAGACCAGGTAATTTATAAAGAAAAAGAGGCTTGACGGAAGGACTCAGTTCCATGTGGCTGGGAAGGCCTCACAATCATGGCAGAAGGCAGAAGATGAAAAGCATGTCTTACGTGGTGGCAGGCAAGAGAGAGAATGAGAACCAAGCGAAAGGGGTTTCCCCTTATAAAATCAATCTCATCTTGATCTCGTGAGACTTATTCACTACCACAAGAACAGTATGGGGGAAACTGCCGCCATGATTCAATTATCTCCCACTGGGTCCCTCCCATAACGTGGGAATTATGGAAGCTGCAATTTAAGATGAGATTTGGGTGGGGACACAGCCAAACCATATCAGAATTCAAAAGAAGGAACAAGGAAAGGTTTTTCAGCACATTAGGGAAAACCCCATAAAACGTGTTTCAAAAGTCAAAGGGAAAGAAATTTTGGAGGATAGGTTGGTAAAAGGGCAAAAATCTTTTTTTTTTTTTTTTTTTTTGAGATGGAGTCTCGCTCTGTCACCAGGTTGGAGTGCAGTGGCACGATCTTGGCTTACTACAACCTCTGCCTCCCAGGTTAAAGTGATTCTCCTGCCTCAGCTACCCTAGTAGTTGGGATTACAGGTGTGCACCACCACACCCAGCTAATTTTTGTATTTTTGGGAGAGATGGGTTTCACCATGTTGGCCAGAATGGTCTCGATCTCTTGACCTCATGATCCACCCGCCTCGGCCTCCCAAAGTGCTGGGATTACAGGCATAAGCCACCGCTCCCAGCCCCAAAAATCTTAAGTAGAGTGAGGGTGGTGGGTAATGTGGCTCATGCTCTGACATGCCTGTTATTTCATACTCTGGGAGGTCAAGGTGGGAGGATCCCTTGAGCCCAGGAGTTCAAGACCAGCCTGAGCAACATAGCAAAACCCTGTCTCTACAGAAAAATTTTAAAAATTAGCTGGGTATAGTGGTATGTACCTGTAGACTTAGCTGCTCAGGAGGCTGTTGTGGGAGGATCACTTGAGCCCAGGAATTTGAGGTTGCAGTGAGCTATGATTGTGCCACTGCATTCTAGCCTGGGCAACAGAGCAAGACCCTGTCTCAAAACATAACAAAGCAAATCTTAAGTAGAATGAAATGGACAGCTATGCTTTAGATTAGAAGGAGATAGGATTTAAGAGTAGCTATTAATAGAGGCTACATTTTATCTTGAAATAATATTGAATGAACTAGGAGTAAAAATGTTATCAAGCAAATGGACTCACTGCCCATTACACACAAAAGCCAATAACTATGGCACCTGCCTTTGAGAAAAGAAAGGCTTTATTGCAAGTGGTCAGCAAGGAGACAGGAGTGGGCTCAAGTCTGTCTCCCTGATTTAGGGTCTAGGGCAAATTTTAAGGGACCAGAGAGCAAGGGAAAAGACTTAGGAATGTTGGCTTGGCAGGGTCTGATTGGAGGGCTTCAAATTGTCCCATTTAACATAAGGTACTGTTACAGAACTGAACTTTGGTCCACTCGCCTGGCTCAGAAAGACAAGACTTCCACACTGAGCTTTTGCAGCGGTAGGAATTGGGGCAGCTCATGCTTAAGACCCAAACTCCCTGATGGCTTGCAGGTAAGGATTTTTAAAGGCAGGGGTAAATTTCAGGAAAGCAGAAATTACAGGCAAAGTCATCAATTAATACATGGAGTCTCTGCATTGTTTTGACTGCCATCTCAAAGGGTAGGGGAATGGGGCTTGGGGAACAGGTCATAGATGGATTAAAAGATTTTCTGATTTGCAGTTGGTTCAGGAGGTGAAGTTTTGTCTAAAAATTGGCGAGCTGGGTGTGGTAGTGTGTGCCTGTAATCCCAAAATTTCTTTCCCTTTGACTTGGGAGGCTGAGTGGGAGGATGGCTTGAGCCCAGGAGTTTGAGACCAGTCTGGGCAATATAGTGAGACTCCATCTCAATTTTTAAAAATTAAAAAACAAAGATTTGGGATCAGCGGAAAAGAACACTAGCTCTGCTTGTGTGTGTGACCTCCTCCAGGCCCCTAGGAATAAATTTAGAACAGATGAGGCAACAGAGTGCCAGCAGATGTGTTTGGTGGGGCTTGGGGTTTCTAAAAAACATCTTAGAGACATGTGTTAAGATATTACCTCTAGGCCGGGCGCGGTGGCTCAAGCCTGTAATCCCAGCACTTTGGGAGGCCGAGACGGGCGGATCACGAGGTCAGGAGATCGAGACCATCCTGGCTAACACAGTGAAACCCCGTCTCTACTAAAAATACAAAAAATTAGCCAGGCGTGGTGGCGGCGCCTGTAGTCCCAGCTACTCGGGAGGCTGAGGCAGGAGAATGGCGTGAACCTGGAGGCGGAGCTTGCAGTGAGCCGAGATCGCGCCACTGCACTCCAGCCTGGGCGACAGAGCGAGACTCCGCCTCAAAAAAAAAAAAAAAAAAAAAAAAAGATATTACCCCTAGTTTTAACAGCGGAACCAAACATCTCCTGAATCCAACTTCCTGGGCTATTGTTTTAGGCTACTGTTACCTTCTTCCTTATCAAGTTGCTTATTTACCTGTCAGGGCTAGCTAGGTTCCTAGAATTTCCCTTGAAGCAACTCAAGATTTTCCTTTATTCCTATGGTTGGGGGGCCCACAGGCCCCTAGAGAAAGGGATCCCTACTCCATCTCAGTATGTTGAGGACTTTTTTTTTTTGAGACAAAGTGTTGCTGTATCACCCAGGCTGGAGTGCAGTGTTACAATCTCAGCTCACTGCAGCCTCGACCACCTGGGCTCAAGTGATTCTCTCACCTCAGCCTTCGAAGTACTAGGACCACAGGCACCCGCCACCACACCCGGCTAATTTAGGAAATTTTTGTAGGGGCCAGGCACAATGTGTCACGCCTATACTCTCAGCACTTCCGGAGGCCGAGGGGGGAGGATCCCTTGAACCTAGGAGTTCGAGACCAGCCTGGATAACATGGCGAAAACCCGTCTCTAGCAAAACACAAAAACGCACAAAAACCCCAAACCAACAAAAATCAGCCTGGTGTGGGCTAATGTCCACCACTAAAATGTCCCGGCGTGGTGGCGTGCACCTGTAGTCTCAGTTACTTGCTAGGCTGAGGTGGGAGGATCAACTGAGCCCAGGAGGCGGAGATTGCAGTGAGCAGAGATCGCGCCATTACGCTGCTGCCTGGGCGACGGAATGAGACCCTATCTTAATAAAATAAAATATAGAGACTAGGTTTCTTTTCTTTTTTTCTTTCTTTTTTGTTTTTTGAGACGGAGTCTCTCTCAGTTGCTCATGTTGGAGTGCAATGGCGCGATCTAGGCTCACTGCAACTTCTGCCGCCCGGGTTCAAGCGATTCTTCTGCCTCAGCCTCCCGAGTAGCTGGGACTACAGGCGCCTGCCACCGCGCCCGGCTAATTTTTGTATTTTTTAGTAGAGACAGGGTTTCACCATCTTGGCCAGGCTGGTCTTCAACTCCTGACCTCGTGATCCACCTGCCTTGGGCTCCGAAAGTGCTGGGATTGCAGGCGTGAGCCACCACACCCGGCCGGTAAACTCTTAAATTTTGTGCAGACACAATCATACAAGTTTTGGGAAGTCAAAATGAAGGAAACAGGTGGTTACATGGCAGGTATATTTAATGCCATACGTCCTAAGAAATTGGAGGTGGGAAAGGGAGCTCTGGAGAGGGAGACAAAGGAAATAGTTGAAAACGAATGCAAACAAGAAAAGGAGGAATTGAAAGCTGAAGTGAAAACCAGGGGCAAGAAAAGCTCCACTCCTTCCTTCACTGCCCACTCGAATGAATGAATCCTGTTTGGTTTCCTGAATCTTCCTTCTGCTGGCCACACCGCTTGGTCCATCACTGCTTTCAGCTCGCCCTTACCCTAAACAGCTTTCTTTAACCCAGTCATAATCTTAATATCCTGTTCCTTCTCTCTCCGGTCCCACCCACAAAAAAGCCCTCCTCTTGGTCATTTTGGGGGATTTTCACTCAAGATGTGAGCCGCGCGCTGCGGGTGCGGCGAGGCTGGCCCTATAAAAACGTTTCTGACATCCTTGTGCGGATACGCAGACTTCTCCACCTATAGGATCACGGGCTAGGGGGTGCTCGATCACAGCAGCCAACGTGTGAAGGCGCCTTGCAAAGTATTAACAGCGCTATCAAATTTTAATTGCGTAGTTCGGAACCATCAGTTATGTGAGGAAACTGGGTCCTCCACGATCGGCCGCCTCGCCCAGTCTCAAAGGATAATTACAGGCTGAGTTCGGCACCAGGACCCAGTTTCCTCCCGGCAGAGGTCCGGGTACAGGCTCACGGTCGCCACGGGTCAGTGTGAGGAAAACCGCAAGCTGCGCCAAATCTCGCGCAGCGGGGCTGGAGGGCGGGCGGGGAATGTAACGTATCGCGAGATGACAGGATTTTCCCGCGAAGTAGAAGCGCGCTTTTTTCCCTGGCGGGGGATTTGGCGAGAAGGCTGAGCCGGCAGAGGCTGTGAGGAATTAGCTCGCGGCATTGCAGGCGCTGAGTGGAGGGGACCTGGTTCCCGGGTGCGTGTCCAGGCATGCCAGCGGAACGGCCCGCGGGCAGCTGCGGTAAGTGAGGAGAACCATCTTTCGGGCGCGGGTGGCGGCATGCGGGGCTGAGGTGGGCAAGCATGGAGACTGCGGCGGAGCTTGGGGGAGGGAGCCGAACCCGGGCAGGGATTGAGGAGGAAGAGAGGGTTGGGAAACTGCCACGGTGAGTGGAGGAGACCCCGGAATTGCACATATTAGCATGCCGGTGAAGATTTCACATAGGGAACTGAGCATCCCGAGTTGTAAACTGTGGTCCAGGCACTTGTAGACTTTGCGAAGACCTACGGTGTCTTCTGAGAGGTGATGCTGGCGTCCCCTGGGTCTTCACCTTGTGCTCCAGTGCATCTCGGGTGGGAGAAGGGCTGTTTCATGTTGGAGTTGAGTAGTTAGTAATTTTTTAAAAACTGCAATTTGGAAGCTTTCTCTCCCGTCAGGCTCCCAGGCTCCAGCAATGGTTGAACAGCTGGACACTGCCGTGATTACCCCGGCCATGCTCGAAGAGGAAGAACAGCTTGAAGCTGCTGGACTAGAGAGAGAGCGGAAGATGCTGGAAAAGGTAATTTAGGCATCAGGTTCGTCGTCGTGAAAGCCCGTGGTAACCTCGGCTTTTACCCGGAGGTGTGGTTTGTGTTCTTTGCTTTCCTATTTAGTGGGCTTTTTCGTAAACTTGAATGAAAACAGCTTTATTACTTGTCGTTTTTGTGTGTTTACAGATACTGCCTTTGAGAATCCTTTCGCACGTGCTTTGAATGGTGTGTTTCTATGAGATGTAGTCTTCGCAGTCCTATCTATTTTAAGGGAGCATTTCAGATTGCTTGTTTAGCCATGAAAAGTCTTTCAAAGTCGATAGTGAGTTTTTTCCTTTGCCATCCTTATTTCCTTTAAAAATTACCTTAAATGTATGTCTTATGGCAAACAGGAATCGCCAAAACCTGCAGAAGTGATGTACTAGACTGAGGGCAGGAGAAGTTAGCATCAATCAAAGGCTGGGCTGAAATCCAAGTCTAATGATTTCCTTTTAGTGTAGTGCTGTTTTCCACCTAAGTGATCAACTTGCTGTTTGTTTTCCTTTTGGTTTCATGGCCTGTGTATTGCTACATAAGATTCTTTAGCTAAAAATGTGCTGTACTTTTTCAGTGACAAGTTGCTGTAGTTTTCTTGTAGAGAGTATTTTGTAAATTACTAAAAGCAGTGTTTAACCTGAAAAATTCTTGTTTATTCTAAAGTCCTACCCTGCTGCTTGGTTCAGTCATATGCAAGAAAAAGAATGATAGTTGAGTCTTTAAGTACTGCCTAATAGGTGGTTTTCTTGTGCTTTATTAGCTTATTAAACTCTACCGATATTATGATATAGGTTATTTTTTGTTATCTTCTTTTATAAAAGAGGAAACTGAGGGAGAAGGGCACATAGTAAGTGTTGACATCAAATTTCAACTCAGGCTGCCTCCAGAATATCTGTCCTTAATAATAGTGAATTAACTCATGATTTATAAAACTACTTAAGTTGGAAAATAATGCAGTCCAAAAACGAGTAATGAGGCCGTTGGTTCCATTATCTCAACAATAATTTTTTTGTTAGCATTGTTAATACTTCATGAACATCTATTAGGAGTCATGCATTTTGAATGCTTTATATGTATTTACTCATTGAATCCTCAACTATTCTGTGAAGTAGATGTTCACTATTACTATTACTACTATTAAACTTAGTAGTTTAATTACTAGTACAAACAATTGCTATTATTGAACTGCACAACCAAATAGGTTTTATTAGTCATCTTATTTTATAGATGAGGAAACTGAGGCACATAGAAGTTGTTTGGGTGCTACAGTTAGTAAATGGCAGAGCTAATATTCCAGTGTAGGTCATGTGGTTCTAGAATGCACATTTTTTAACTACCATGCTATGCTTTCACTCCAGTAATACTCCTTCTGTTATTACTGATGCTCTCTGGTTGGCTATAACCAGCTAAGGTAATATATTAACAAATTTTCTTTTAAGTAAAATCAATACTTTTTGCTTCAGGGTAGATGTGAATTAATAGAATTGAGAGGTCTGACCTGAACCACCTTTGCTCATTCTTTGAATTTTCATAGTACTTTATTACACAGAATTTACCATGATCAAATAAGTAATGATAAATACTTCATATTACTTTTTGATTCTTTCTCACTTTGTTTCTTTTTTTTTTTTTTTTTTTTTTGAGGCGGAGTCTCGCTCTGTCGCCCAGGCTGGAGTGCAGTGGCCGGATCTCGGCTCACTGCAAGCTCCGCCTCCCGGATTTACGCCATTCTCCTGCCTCAGCCTCCTGAGTAGCTGGGACTACAGGCGCCCGCCACCTCGCCCGGCTAGTTTTTTTGTATTTTTTAGTAGAGACGGGGTTTCACTGTGTTAGCCAGGATGGTCTCGATCTCCTGAACTCGTGATCCGCCCGTCTCGGCCTCCCAAAGTGCTGGGATTACAGGCTTGAGCCACCGCGCCCGGCCCCTCACTTTGTTTCTTAAGGATGCATCACTTGCTGTTTTGTTTTTGTAGGCTTTGCTCCTGGCACATAGTAGGCAATCAGTAAATGCTTATTGAATAGCTAACGATGATAAAATAGTATTTTATAATATACAAGATTATATACATATACTAAATATACTTATTAGCTATATAACCAGGTGAATTATAAAGTATAGATTCTGGGGCAAGTGACCAGAATGGAATCAACTGAAGAGGTCTAAGAGGGATGTGATAATTTTGTTTTGAGTAATGTATCTTCACTTTTATCTTGTTTCTTCTTATACCCATGATGAGTGTTGGGTAGGGAAATAGCATTTAAAGAAAGATATGCCTGAGATTTGACAACAGTACATTTTCAGAAGGCATTATTAGTTCAAGGGATGAAACACTTCATTCACATAATTATGCATCATAGAACCTAAAGAGTAATTTTTAATCCATGTTCAATCCTTCCATTAAAAAAGCATATAGCTGTTTTCGTGGCCTGGCGTGGTGGCTCATGCTTGTAATCCCAGCACTTTGGGAGGCTGAGGTGGGTGGATCACCTGAGGTCAGGAGTTCAAGACCAGCCTGACCAACATGGAGAAACCCTGTCTTTACTAAAAATACAAAATTGGCCGGGTGTAGTGGCACATGCCTATAATCCCAGCTGCTAGGGAGGCTGAAGCCGGAGAATCGCTTGAACCTGGGAGGTGGAGGTTTCGGTGAGCCGAGATCATGCCATTGCACTTCACCCTGGGCAACAAGAGTGAAACTCTGTCTCAAAAAAACAAAAAAGTGATTGCCTGGGTGACACTAGAAAATTCTAAGAAAAGTTTTCAGAGTCTCTCACTACTTGAGATTAATAAACATGTCTTTGGAGGCCAAACAATTCACTATGCAAAGGTAGAGATTCCTTTTCTTTTGGGAGAATGCAGTCTGTATGGGCATGTATTTAGAAGTACTTAACAGAGGAAGAGAGCTATCTTAAGTTCCTTAATGAGAAGCATTTGGCTTTAGGAAATCCTAAGTTTTGTGAGGAGCCTAGAAAATGACTTTGACATTCATTTGCTACAGTTATTTTCTTTGACTTTTCACATGTATTTCCCTTTAAAAGAAGTCATTGTTAGTCTAGGAGATTTGAGTACCGATAATGCCTGTGAAGTGGCGGAGGGGGAAGGTTGGAGTCAGGAGATTTCTTAGAGAGGTAAAAGGATCATAATATGTGTAGGCTAAAATACAACTCCTCCCACCCCCCAGTAAAAAATCTGGGACTGGTGTTGGGAGAGATAATGGGGTAGATAATGAGGAATTTCTGCCCTCGGTGTCCATTGGCATACTCTGTACTGTAGTCACCCAGAGTTGTTTCCTGCCAGGCACTCAGTGCTTTCAATAGATGAAGTTGCAATTTACCATAATATAATAATCAAATTGATAAGAAAAAACAGTGATAGGAAGATATTGAAATACAGACCAGGTTTAAGGATTAACCACTTATATGGTATTATTCTAATATTAATTGTATATTATTGTTCCATGATGGCATCTTAAAGCCTTAGTGAATTTTTTTTTTTTTGAAACAGAGTTTCACTCTTGTTGCCCAGGCTGGAGTGCAGTGGCTCAATCTCTGCCTCCCGGGTTCAAGCAATTCTCCTGCCTCAGCCTCCTGAGTAGTTGGGATTACAGGCATGTGCCACGAAGCTTGGCTAATTTTGTATTTTTAGTAGAGATGGGGTTTCTCCACTTTGGTCAGACTGATCTCAAACTCCCGACCTCAGGTGGTCTGCCCGTCTAGTTCTCCTAAAGTGTTGGGATTACAGGCATTAGCCACCATGCCCAGCTGGTTTTTTTTTTTTTTTTTTTTAAAAGAAAAATTTTCTCAGGACCACCAGGCAAGTATTTAGGGTTGGTTGGTTGGTTTGTTTTGAGACGAGTCTCCCTCTGTTGCTAAGGCTGGAGTGCAGTGGCATGATCTTGGCTCACTGCGACCTTCGCCTCCCCGGTTCAAGCGATTCTTCTGCCTCAGCCTCCCAAGTAGCTAGGACGTGCCACCATGCCTGGCTAATTTTTTTTGTATTTTTAGTAGAGACGAGGTTTCAACATACTGACCAGCCTGGTCGCAAACTCCTGACCTCGTGATCTGCCTGCCTCGACTTCCCAAAGTGCTGGGATTACAGGCCTGAGCCACCGTGCCTGGCTGTATCTAGTTATTTTAAAAATATGTGCTGGCCAGGCACCGGCACATACAAAAATTAGCTGCGCATGGTGGCAGGCGCCTGCAATCCCAGCTTTACTAGGGAGGCTGAGGCAGAGAATTGCTTGAACCCGGGCGGAGGTGGGGGCGGGGGCGGAGGCGGGGGCCAGCCAAGATTGCGCCACTGCACTCCAGCCTGGGCAGAAGGAAAATGTAAGGCAATATAAAATGATATCTTAGAGATATTGACAAGCTGGAGCAGCAAAACTACCGAAGTGCTAGGGATCATTTAGAGTATAAAAATGAGCTTATATCCCGCATTTCAAACACTCTGTAAATGCTCAGTTACTTTTCTCTAAGTTGAAACCACCAATTACTGGGGAAAGGGGCAGTTAGATTTTATTGGTTGACTTTGTGTTTTCATTAATGCTTGTTGAAAAGTAGGGGAGTTGGTTTAGTTGAGAAAACAAAATACTAAAAAATCTGCCACTAAACTCTTTTAAGAGTTTGTCTAGACTGTATAAAGTGAAAGATATCTACTATGTAATCTCTGAAAGTATTTTTAATTCTAAAGTTAAGTGTGATTTTTAGTGCTGTTGCTGAGGCCAATGTTGCTTAATTCAGGAACTTCTACAGTAATTGACAAAACTTGAGTTCTTCTGCTCTCATTTATCTATCCTTCAGACCCCTCAGATGTTATCTATTTCCTGAAATCTGACTTCTCTGATCTTAGTGATTCTTAGACTTTTCCAGGATTTAGATAGTACTGTACAGTTTGCTGCTATGTGTATCTGTCTTTAATACTTGTTGTTTTCAGATATATTAATGCCTCATTTGTTGTATAAATCAGACTTTCTGTCTTCTACCAGTTATGTAATTTATATAATTGTTGCAGTACATGTTTGTTGATTTACTAGGCTGGATTGATGTTACCGAATTGGTAATCTTGGTTGGGCATGGTGGCACATGCCTATAATCCCAGTACTTTAGGAGGACAAGGCAGATGAATCTCTTGAGTTTAGGAGTTGGAGACCTGCCTTAGCAATAAAGCGAAACCCTGCCTCTACAAAAAAAAAAAATACAAAAATTAACAGGGCATGGTGGCATCTGCCTAGAGTCCCAGCTACTTTGGAGGCTGAGGTGGGAGGGTCCTTTGATCCTGGGATTTCAAGGCTTCAGTAAGCTGCAATTGCACCATTTACAGCATGAGACCCTGCCTTAAAAAATGGGGTGCGGATGTTAATCTTGGCTAGATGTCTGTTTTGATTGTTAGGATGAATTGTGTTCATAGTATTTTTCTAAAATGTTCTATCCAGATAAACTTGTTTATTCATCTCAAACAGGGAGAGACTCTGAAAACTTGTCTTAGAATTTCCTAGTGTCACCTAGGCAGTTACTTTTTATGAGGGTCAAGTGCAAAATTAATCAAAAATTTCCCTTCTCTGTACGTAACAAGGTAATGTAATAACATGGAACCACAACATCAGTGTTTTAGCAAATTACACACTTAAGATTGAAAATGGCTACATATTTTTTTTTTTTTTTTGAAATGGCGCCTCTTTCACCCAGGCTGGAGTGCAGTGGTATCATCTCAGCTCACTGCAACATCGGCTTCCCGGGTTTAAGCAATTCTCCTGCCTCAGCCTCCTGAGTAGCTGGGACTACAGGCATGTGCCACCACGTCCAGCTAATTTTTATATTTTTAGTAGAGATGGGGTTTCACCATTTTGGCCAGACTGGTCTCAAACTGCTGACTTCAGGTGATCCATGCTCTTCGGCCTCCCAAAGTGCTGGGATTACAGGTGTGAGCCACCGTGCCTCGCCCCAATTTTTTTTTTTTTAATTGATATAGAGTTTTGCTCTTGTTTGGAGTGCAGTGGTGTGATCTCGGCTCACTGCAACCTCTGCCCCCTCCCCGGGTTCAAGTGATTCTCCTACCTCAGCCTCCCAAATAGCTGGGATTACAGGCATGCGCCACTGTGCCTGGCTAGTTTTGTATTTTTAGTCGGGACGGAGTTTCTCCATGTTGGTCCGACTGGTCTCGAACTCTCGACCTCAGGTGATCCTCCCGCTTTGGCCTCCCAAAGTGCTGGGATTACAGGTGTGAGCCAGTGAGCCACCGCACCCGGCCTTCAGTTGTTTTTTAAATAGACCTTCCAACTCAGTAGATGCCAGAAACCATGTGTTCAATATTTGAAATTATAATATTTTGATATACAAACTGCATCTATCAGATTGCCTGTGGAACCCAAAAACTTTTCTTTTTAACAGTTATTCCAGTTTTTGGTTTGAAAAAGTGTTTGGTTTAAAAAATGTTACTTTAGCCATTTTTATTAAACTTTATGCCAAAAAAAATCAATGTATGTCAGAAAGTGTTCATAATTATGGAAGTTTTCTCTTTGGATAGGCTCGCATGTCTTGGGATAGAGAGTCGACAGAAATTCGGTACCGTAGACTTCAACATTTGCTTGAAAAAAGCAATATCTACTCCAAATTTTTGTTGACGAAAATGGAACAGCAACAATTAGAGGTATGTATATGTAACTGACTATAAGTGAAAGCTTAAAAAAATTTAAAAATAGCTTTATTGAAGTGTACATTATATACACTAAAATATACAGATTTTAAGTGTACAGTTTGCTGAGTTTGACTAGTAAATATATAGATCTGTGTAACCACCAGCACAATCAAGACACAGTGCATTTCCATGAACTCCAAAAAATTGTCTTGTGCTGACAGTGATCCCAATGGCTGGTGTCCAGCAACCACAGTGCTTTCTGTCACTATAGACCAGTATTGTTTTTTCCTAGAAAATTGTATAAATGAAATCATGGTATTGTGCTTTTATGAGTAAATAGTTGGTCTTCATCACCATTTGCTGGTATAGAACTCTTAAAATTCTTGGAATCTTCAACGTTGTGTTTTTTTTTTTTTTTAATGCTAATGATCAGTGGCTAGCAGCCCTTAGGTAGCTTCAGGATGGAAGCCTAAGAAAGACAAAGCCTGGATTAGAGGGTTGGGATTTAGCCTCACCCTCAACCTTGAGGGAAAAAAGGGGGACTGAAAGTTAAGTTGTTCACCAGTGGTCATGATTGAATCAATCATGTCTATGTTATGAAGCCTTCATTAAAATCCCAAAAGGGCTGGGCGTGGCTCATGTCTGTAATCCCAGCACTTTGGGAAGCCTAGGTGGGTGGATTGCTTGAGCCCGGAAGTTTGAGACCAGCCTGGGTAACATGACAAAACCCTATCTCTGATAGATTAGCTAGGTAAGGTGGCATGTGCCTCTAGTCCCAGCTACTTGGGAGGCTGAGGCAGGAGGAGGCTTGAGCCAAGGAGATTGAGGCTGCAATGAGCTGTGATGGCACCACTGCATTCTAGCCTGGGTGACAGAGCAAGACCCTGTCTCAAAAATAAAACACAACAGGCTGGGGGCTGTGGCTTACGCCTCTGATCCCAGCACTTTGGGAGGCCACGGTGGGTGGATCACTGGAGCCCAGGAGTTCGACACCAGCCTGAGTAACGTAGTGAAAACCCGTCTCTGCCAAAAATATGAAAATTAGCCGGTCATGGTGGTGTGTGCCTGTGACCCCAGCTACTTGGGAGGCTGAGGCAGGAGGATCGCTTGAACCTGGGAGGCGGAGGTTGCAGTGAGCTGAGATTGCACCACTGGAGCACACCATTATGTCTGTCTTATTTTTGTATTTTTTGTAGAGACACAGTTTTGCCGTGTTGCCAAGGCTTGTCTAGAACTCCTGGGCTCAAGTGGTCTGCTTACCCTGGCCTCCCAAAGTGCTGGGATTACAGGTGTGAGCCACTGCGCCCGGACTATCATATTCTTTATAATAAACCAATAAACTTTAGTGTTTCTTTGAGTTCTGTAAGTTCCTCTAGCAAATTAGTCAAACCCAAAGAGGGGCTTGTGGGAACCCTGATTTATAGCTGTTCAGTCAGAAGCACAGGTAAAGTGACTTGGGCCTTGTGATTGGCATCTGGAACTGGTAGGTAAAGTCTTGGGGACTGAACCCTCAACCTATGGGGTATGGTGCTGTCACACGGTAGATAGTGTCAGAATTTAATTACAGTAGAGGACACCTAGCCGGTGTCACTGCAGAAATGCTTTTTGGTGTATAGGGAAAACCCCCACACATTGGGTCACAGAAGTCTTTTGTGTTGATTGTTGAGTGTGTAGGGAGAAACTGAGTTTTTTTTTTCTCAATATTCTTGCACATATGCACTCTTTTGTTACTTTTGCTCAGTGTATTTTTGAGATTAATTCATGTCATGTTTTTCTGTAGGTTATTCTTTTTATTCCTGAGAAGGATTCCATTAAGAAATGTCGTTATTGGAGTGTAATTGACATACACTAAACTGCACATATTTAAAATGTACAATTCCCTAAGTTTTGATATAGGGATATACTTGTGAAGACATAACAATCATGATAGTGGACATACCCACTGATTCCAAAGAATTCTTTCGGCTCATTTATAATTCTTCCCCATCCGTACCCCATGTTCTATCCACAGATAGCCAGTTGATCGGTTTTCTGTTATTATAGGTTCATTTGCATTTTCTGTTGGTGATGTGTTCTTTTAGCTTTCATATATCTGAATGTCTTCACTTACCTTCATTTTTGAAATACATTTTTACTGGTAAAGAATTGTTTTTCTTTAGTACTTTATTTCTTAGAGTACTTTAAAGATGTTTCACTGTCTCCTAGCTTATGTTGTTTCTGAAAAGTGAAAGTCCTGATAATATCTATATGTCTGTAAGCAATTTGATTGCCTCCCTCAATCCCATTACCTTTCAGACCTGTCTCCAGATGTGTTTCCTGTCTTGGGCTTTTGCACTTCCTATTTTATGCCTGGAACCTTCTTCCGCTAAATAACTGCATGCCTTAACTTCATCTTCAAGCCTTGACTTAAATGGTTTCTAGATGAGACCTGCCCTCACAATTTTAAGAAAGTTGCTGACACACCTGATTCTCTTTACCTTGTTCTGTTCTTCCCATTGCACTTTTCATCTGATATACATCGTTTTTTGTATTTATTGTTTGTCTTTCCACTAGACTGTTATGAAGATTTAAAAACTTGTGCAAATTGAGAGAATACAGTAAGTCCCTGTGTTCCCATCACCCACATTTACCAATTATCAGTTTAAATTTTGCTGTGTTTATAAAATCTCCTTTTTCCTTTGTTTGAAACCCTTTTATTGCTTTTTTATGGTAAAGTAAAACAAATGGAAAAACAAATACTGAACTTAATGAGTTACACAGCATCTACCCCTTTCATCACCTCTTGGAAATGGTTTGAATTTTTGGTGTCTTTTAAACATTTGTAAGAGTATGTCTAGAATAGCTTTTAGTCTAGGAATAAGTTGATCCCTTTCTTGAGCACTGTACTTGATGCCCTTTATATTAAGAGGACTTTCCACTTTGGCTGAGAGAATGTGAGGTATACCTTATTCTGCCTGACCCCTTGGAACATGAGCGGTTCCATCTACTTCTTTCTGGTGACTTTTCTCCTGGCCTTGGTTACCATGCACTTACCAGTAGTCAGCCCGAGAGAGAGGTAACAGCTGCCTTTGTGCAGCTCTGTCCTCTCTGGTACTTGACCCTGGGAATGCTACTGCTTTGTTTTTTAAGTTTTTTGTTTTTTAAGTTTTGGGTTCTGTCTTCTCAACACAAAGAGACTGTTGGGCTCTGTTTGGAGTTTTCTCCATTATTTGTACTTCAAAATTGTATCAGGCAATAAGCTGGGCAGTCAGAAGATTAACCTTGTTTCCCTTTTGTCAATGTTTATAGTTCGTTACTGCATGTTGTCTGAAAACCACTGTTTAATAAATTTTATCTGGATTTTAGTTTAAGGCAGGATGGTAAATCTGTCCCATTAGTCCATAAAGGCTTGTTGAAGTACAAGTTCCTCCCTGTTTTTTAATTATGATAGACCTTAGTTTCTCATTGTAAACATAAGTTATTTGATAATTGATATGCGTTTTTTTTTTTTTAATGTTGCACTTCCCACTTGTGACATAAGAAAAAATTATCTTACAGGAACAGAAGAAGAAAGAAAAATTGGAGAGAAAAAAGGAGTCTTTAAAAGTTAAAAAGGTAATATAACCAGCCAGAATATTTTTTATGTCATTTAAATATTGAAGAAATACTTTTGTATTCTTCTGACTTTTTTGATCATCTGTTTAACTTTTTGTATTTATTGTTTGTCTTTCCACTAGACTGTGGAAACTTTAACTTTTTTTGGGGTTTTTTTTTTTTTTTTTTGAGATGGAGTCTCGCTCTGCCGCCTCAGCTCACTGCAAGCTTCGCCTCCCGGGTTCGCGCCATTCTCCCGTCTCAGCCTCCCAAGTAGCTGGGACTACAGGCGCCCGCCACCACGCCTGGCTAATTTTTTGTATTTTTAGTAGAGACGGGGTTTCACCGTGTTGGCCAGGATGGTCTTGATCTCCTGGCCTCGTGATCCACCCGCCTCGGCCTCCCAAAGTGCTGGGATTACAGGCATGAGCCACCACGCCCAGCCTGTTTTCTCTTACTCTCACAACAGTTCTTATTAGGTAGAGGTACTTTTCTCCCCCATTTTACATAAATAGGCTGATGCAAGGAGATAAAGAACAGTCATTCTTCATTATTCAAGGATTCTATGTTTGTGAATTTGCCAACTCACTTAAATTTATTTGTAACCCCAGAGTCAAGATTCCTAACACTGTCATGGTCATTTTTGGACATGCTTATGTTCAGAGCAGCAAATAATTTTAGTCTTCCAATACATATGTTCCAAGCTCAGCTCAAACATGGGTTGCTACTGTATGTATGTCAAGCATATGTCCTTCTCATGGTCTTCATTTAGCACCATGATTTTTGCATTTTTGTGTGCTTTTCCTGGTGATTTTGCTATTAAAATGGCCCCCAAGTGTACCAAAGTGCTGTCTAGTGTTTCTAAGTACAAAAAAGCTGTGCCATATGGAGAAAGTGTGTCTTGGGTAAGCTTCATTTAGGCATTAGGTACAGTGCTGTTGGCCATGAGTTCAATTTTTATTTTTATTTTTATTTTTATTTTTATTTTTATTTTTATTTTTATTTTTATTTTTATTTTTATTTTTTTGAGACAGAGTCTTGCTCTGTCGCCCAGGCTGGAGTGCAGTGGCACAGTCTCAGCTCACTGCTACCTCCACCTCCTGGGTTCAAGCAATTCTTCTGCCTCAGCCACCCGAGTAGCTGGGACTACAGGTGTGTGCCACCATGCCTGGCTAATTTTTGTATTTTTAGTAGAGACGGGGTTTCACCATATTGGACGGGCTGGTTTCGAACTCCTGACCTCGTGATCTGCCCACCTCGGCCTTCCAAAGTGCTGGGATTACAGGCGTGAGCCACTGTGCTTGGCCGGCCCTGAGTTCAGTATTAATCAACATATATATTAAATAAGATATCTTTAAAAACAGAAACACAAAGAAAACAGGGTTGTGTATTGTTGGTTGAAAATGTCATAACCAGAGTCAGGGACCCAATTGTATTTTTCCTAGGGGCAGTAAGTCATTAGTCATAGTGATTTTATTGAACCACAAGTACTGCAGATAATGAGAGCTGACTCTCAGTATCTGAAATGAGAATTGCTGAAAATTATGGATTTGAACCCAGGATTAGTTTAAGAACTTCTACTTAGCTTCTATGCTAAACTGCCTTTATTTTTATTTATTTATTTTTTTGAGATGTAGTCTTGCTCTGTCACCTAGGCTGGAATGCAGTGGCGTGATTTCGGCTCACTGCAACCTCCACCTCCTGGGTTCAAGCAATTTTTTGCCTCAGCCTCCCAAGTAGCTGGGATTACAGGCGCCTGCCGCCGCACCTGGCTAATTTTTGTATTTTTAGTAGAGACAGGGTTTCACCATCTTGGCCAGGCTGGTCTTCAACTCCTGATCTCATGATCCTCTTGCCTTGGCCTCCCAAAGTACTGAGATTAAGTCCAGTTATTTGATTCTTAGGCTAGTTAATGGTGATGTTAAAATGCCTGATAAAGTATTTTGCAGACTATTTTGCAACAAAACCCATTATTTAAAACTGGTAATACTGCTAGTGTGGTGGCTCACGCCTGTCCCAGCACTTTGGAAGTCTGAGGCAGATGGATTCCTTGAGGCCAGGAGTTCGAGACCAGCCTGGTCAACATGGTGAGACCCTGTCTCTGCTAAAAATGCAAGAAATTAGCTGGGCGTGGTGATATGTGCCTGTAGTCCCAGCTACTTGGGAGGCTGAGGCACGAGTATCACTTGAACACGGTTGGCAGAGGTTGCAGTGAGCCAAGACTGTGTCACTGTACTCTAGTCTGGGCCATAGAGGGAGACTCTGTTCCTAAATAAATAAATAAATAAATAAAACTGGTAATACTGAGTCTACTGAGAGAGAGTATTAAAAAAATAAAAATGGGCTGGGCATGATGGCTCATATCTGTAATCCCGGATCACCTGAGGTCAAGAGCTGGCGACCAACCTGGCCAACATGGTGAAACCCAGTCTCTACCAAAAACACAAAAATTAGACGGGTATGATGGCAGGTACCTGTAATCCCAGCTACTTGGGAGGCTGACAGGAGAATCACTTGAACCTGGGAGGCGGAGGTTGCAGTGAGCTGAGCTCATGCTACTGGACTCCAGCCTGGGTGACAGAGCAAGACACCATCTCTAAAAAAACAAAAAACAAAAAAACCGCTGATTCTTGACTCACTTGCTAATTTCAGAGACCTAGAGCTTTTCAGATTTTTATTTTCATAGAGACAGGGCTTCACTGTGTTGCCCAGGCTGGTCTCGAACTCCTGGGCTCAAGCTGTCCCCCACACCCACACCTTGGCTCCCAAAGTGCTGGGATTACAGGCATGAGCTAGCACAACTGGCCTTACCTAGGGGTTTTGAACAACATGTTTTTATTTATATGATAATTTTACTGGCTTAGTCATTTATTCCCTGCTCTTGAACCTGTTAATTTTAATATATCCTTCACTTTATTCCACCTAGCTGTTTATATCAGGGTTTTGATTTTTTTCCCCTCTGCTTTTTTCTTAAAGGTGTCAACTGTTCTGCCTACTCTAATGGCACCAGTCCTTTTTCGGTATTTTCTTGTTTAATCTTCAGACTTTGTAACTTAATTTAAAAATTCATTATATATATATTTTTGTCATTTTATCATACATATTGTTCACCTATTCTTGATATAATAGTTTCCCAACTCTTATTTTGAAACTTAAAAAAATTTTTAGAGGCGATGTCTCAGTAGCCCAGGCTAGAGTTCAATAGCTCCAGAGTAGTTCACTACAGCTTTGAACTCCTGGGGTCAAGCCATCTTCCCACCTCAGCCTCCTGAGTAGCTGAAACTACAGGTGCACACCACCATGTTCAGCTAATTTTTACATTTTTTAAAGAGATGGGGATCTTGCTTTGTTGCCCAAGCTGGTCTTGCACTCCTGACTTCAAGCAGTCTACTACCTAGTCCTTCTAAAGTGCTGGGATTATAGGCGTGAGCCACTGCACCTGGCCAGAAACTGTTTCTTAACATCTCATTTCCCTTACCTTCCTCACTAATAATTTTCAGTTAGTATTCTCTTTTATTTCTGCTTTGGGTTATATTTAATGTATGAATTTCATTCACAATGAATATTCCTTCAATTCCCTACCTATTGAATATCTTTAGCGTAATGTATAAAGATGTACATGGTATTTCTAAATAAAAATGCCAACTGTGGGCTGAGCGCAGTGCCTCACACCTGTAATCACAGCGCTTTGGGAGGACTAGGCGGGTGGATCACCTAAAATCAGGAATTCAAGAGCAGCCTGGCCAAAATGGTGAAACCCCATCTCTACTAAAAATACAAAAATTAGCCGGGTATGGTGGCAGGTGCCTGTAATTCCAGCTACTCGGGAGGTTGAGGCAGGGGAATCTCTTGAACCTGGGAGGCAGAGGTTGCAGTGAGCCGAGATTGTACCATTGCACACTGGCCCGGGCAACAAGAGTGAAACTCCGTCTCCAAAAAACAAACGAAATGCCAACTGTGTTTAATTTTGAAATTTCTCTTCTAAATGGAAAAATAATGGACAGAAGTAGAACCGTTGGGAAAAAGCAGAGATTATGAACAAGTTGTAGTAGGGAAATACCGAAAATATTACATGTAGGTAAGTATAATAGTGAAAAATTATATGTGAATGTGGCTCAACTGCAAGAAACATTTTTTTCCTCAAGTTAATCAGTGCCTTTTAATGTATAATACTATAAAGTTCATTAGTAAAATCAATATTCTGAATCCTTGTTTTGTAGGGTAAAAATTCAATCGATGCAAGCGAAGAGAAGCCAGGTAAACATCCTTATTCTAGTTTTGAATAATATATGTTTATATTTCTATTTTAATTGCTATCAAAAATAAAATTTTTTTTTATAGTTATGAGGAAAAAAAGAGGAAGAGAAGATGAATCATACAATATTTCAGAGGTCATGTCAAAAGAGGTAAAAATAAAAGGGAGAGGGTACCTAACATTTGATGTTGAGTAAAATGTAGGTTTTAAACCACCTTAAAGCTGTAAGGATTGAATATTCAATATCACATCAAATATGTTTTTAATTTAATATTATATATCATTTATAGATGAAGTTGCCAAAATGTTTGAAGCTATCTACCAACCTACAGTAGACTTGAGGCTAATCTGAAACTAATGTCATCTGACCTTCATAGACTTTTTTTTTTTTTTTTTGAGGTGGAGCTCTGTGGTCCATGCTGCCTTGGCTCACTGCAACCTCCACCTCACGGGTTCAAGCGATTCTCTTGTCCCAGCCCCCCAAGTAGCTGGGATAACAGGCGCCCACCACCACGCCTGGCTAATTTTTGTATTTTTAGTAGAGATGGGGTTTCACCATGTTGGCCAGGCTGGTCTTGAACTCCTGACTTAAGGTGATCTGCCCACCTCGGTCTCCTAAAATGCCGGATTACAGGCGTGAGCCATTGCGCACGTCCTCACTTAAGTGGCAAATAGATTTACACCTTTAGGTTGTTCTGGTTTTCTTTTCTTTCCTTCTTTTGTTTCCTTCCTTCCTTCCTTTCTGCCTTTCTAGCTTCCTTCTTTTTTTTTCTTCTTTTCTTTTTTTGAGACAGGGTATAACTCTGAGACTCAGGCTGGAGTGCAGTGGCACAATCATGGCTCACTGCAGCGTCAACCTCATGGGCTCAAGTGATCCTTCTACCTCAGCCCGCTGAGTAGCTGGGACTACAGGTGTGTGACACCATGCACAGCTGGCTAATTTTTAAATTTTTTGTAGCGATGAGGTCTCATGTTGCTTAGGCTGCTCTTGAACTCCTGGGTTCAAACGATCCTCTTGCTTTAGCCCCCCAAACTGCTGAAGAGTACACGTGTGAGCCAGTGTGCCCAGCTTTATGCTGGTTTTCTTTTTTTTGTGGGGGGCGGGCGGGGGTGAGACAGAGATTTACTGTTGTTGCCCAGGCTGGAGTGCAATGGTGCAGTCTCAGCTCACCGCATCCTCCGCCTCCCAGGTTCAAGCGTTTCTCCTGTCTCAGCCTCCTGAGTAGCTGGGATTACAGGCATGTGCCACCACGCCCGGCTAATTTTGTATTTTTAGTAGAGATGGGGTTTCACCGTGTTGCCCAGACTAATCTTGAACTCCTGACTTCAGGTGGTCTGCCTGCCTCGGCCTCCTAAAGTGCTGGGATTACAGTCATGAGCCACTGCTCCCGGCCCATGCTGGTTGCTTTATTTGGGTTATTATAGAAAACAGTAATAGCTTTGACTCTACCAATTATCTTGTGGTTGTAAAGTACCTAGTAGACTTGTATTTTGCAAGGAACTGTGGAAACAACAGGCGTGGCCATACAGCTTAAAATTACATATAATATGTTGTGGAGAGGTGGGGGGAAAGGGTAGGGTAGTAAAGACAATGACCAGAGCAGAGAAGTGTTTTAGGGAAAAAGATGGTATCTTGTTAAAGGAGTCTGAGCCTGGCCTAGTCAGAAATTGTTACTATAATTTAACTTTTTGTAACCCCTAACCTTGTCTTAAGAACTTTATTCTTGTTCTTTGTTGAAGACTTTTACGAAACTGAAATCATATGCTCATTTCTAAAACCAACTTCTTTTTTTCATTTCTCACTTTTTGCTTCAAAATATGAATGAATTAGAGCATCTTCAGTTCTGACAAACCAATTCCTTAGCATGTTTTTAATGTGTCACATTCTCTTTTTTCTTGGAGACAGAGTCTTGCTCTGTCCCCAGGCTGGAGTGCAGTGGCACGCACGATCTAGGCTCACTGCTGCAAGCTCTGCCTCCCAGATTCAAACAATTCTTATGCCTCAGCCTCTGAGAAGCTGGGATTACAGGCGCCTATTTGTATTTTTAGTAGAGACAGGGTTTTGCCGTGTTGGCCAGAATGGTCTTGAACTACTGACCTCAGGTGATCCTCACACCTTCGTCTCCCAAAGTGCTGGGATTACAGGCGTGAGGCACCACTCCCGGCCACATTCTTATATTTAATAAAAAGCACAACTCTATTGTCTACTGTTGTTCTTTTACCTGAAGTTCAGACTTTTTAGCTCTTCATAAGAAAAATTTACATAATATTTTTCCTTTAGGGATGCAGCGATAGTTTTTCATTGAAAAATAATTGTCAGGGGGCTGGGAGCAGTGGCTCACGCCTGTAATCCCGGCACTTTGGGAGACTGAGGCGGGTGGATCACGTGAGGCTAGGAGTTCGAAACCTGTCTGGCCAACATGGTGAAACCCCATCTCTATTAAAAATACAAAAATTAACTGGGAATGGTGGCTCGCGCCTGTAGTCCTAGCTACTCAGAAGGCTGAGGCAGGAGAATTGCTTGAACCTGGGAGGCAGAGGTTGCAGTGAGCTGAGATCGTGCCACTGCACTCCAGCCTGGGCAACGGAGCAAGACTCTGTCTCAAAAAAAAAAAAAAAAAAAAAAAGTTAGGGCCCACCGAAATTGATTATGGTATCCATTCAACTTGCAGTTTAAAACACTTTTAGGTTGGGCGCAGTGGCTCATGCCTGTAACCCCAGCACTTTGGGAGGCCAAGGTGGGAGAATCACCTGAGGTCAAGAGTTCCAGGCCAGCCTGACCAACATGGAGAAACCCCATCTCTACTAAAAATACAAAATTAGCCGGGCGTAGTGGCACATGCCTGTAATCCCAGCTACTCGGGCAGACTGAGGCAGGAGAATCGCTTGAGCTCTGGAGGCGGAGGTTGCGGTGAGCCAAGATGGCAGGCACCATTGCACTCCAGCCTGGGCAACAAGAGTGAAACTCCGACTCAAAAAGGAAAAACCACTTTTAATATGCCATAGTGAAGTTTAGCCAGTCATACAGCTGTTTATTTAATTTGTTAAATGGTTGTGGAATATTGGTTTGGAGCAAACTTTGTCATAGGTGGATGAAATCCATTAGTAAAGAAAGGTAAACGCTGTCTTCACCTTAGCCTACATACAGAGAGATATATAGGAGTAAGTAGTAAATGAAATTGAATTTTTTTTTTTTTTTGAGACAATGTTTCTATTACCCTGGCTTGAATGCAGCTGGCACAATCTCAGCTCACTGCAGCCTCAACCTCCCAGACTCAAGTGATCTTCCTATCTCAAACTCCCCAGTAGCAGGGACTCTGTGCATGTGCCACCAGGCCTGACTGAGTTTTGTATTTTTTGTAAAGATGGGGTTTTGTCATGTTGTCTACGCTGGTCTTGAATTTTTGGGCTCCTGCCTCGGCTTCCCAAAGTGCTTGGAGTACAGGTCTGAGCCACTGTGCCTGGTTGGTAATTGGATGTTTATATACCGTATTAGAGGGCCTCTTCACTCAGGCATGCAGTTCCTGAACATTTTCATCTAGGAAAAGGAAATGATATCTATGTTGTGACTTGAAGGATAAAAGTTAAATTATTTAAAGGTGGGATTAATAGGGAAAGAGTAAATTACAGGGAAGATAGTGGGGGGGTGTGTTTTAGGAAGAAATTAAAGCATTGAACAAATATCCAGGGTCAAGAGAGACTGGCAGTTTAAAAAAACTTGAAGGAAATTATATTTGCCTCCAATTTGTATATAAGTGAAAAGAGTGATGAAGGAAGGATGAAGCTATAGATGTAAGCATGGTCAGGAGTTTAAGGCTGCCCTAAGTAAAGTAGGAAGCTATCGAAAGATTTTAAGCAATTTTCATTTTGGTGAATCACTTGGCTAGTGTGTTCAGAGATCTGTGGGCATATCAGTTTTTCTTTCTTTCCTTTCCTTTTTCTTTTTTTTTTTTTTGAGACAAGGTTTCACTGTGTGGCCCAGGCTGGAGTGCAGTGGCGCGATCTCGGCTCATTGCAACCTCCGTCTCCCAGTTCAAGCAATTCTGTTACCTCAGCTCCCTGAGTAGTCCAGCACCTGGGACTACAGGCACGTGCCACCACGCCTGGCTAAGTTTTTGTATTTTTTGGTAGAGAGGTGGTTTCACCTTGTTGGCCAGGCTGGTCTCAAACTCCTGACCCAAAGTGATCTGCCTGCCTCTGCCTTCCAAAGTGCTGGGATTACAGGTTTGAACCACCATGCCTGACCCTATACCAGTTATTCTTTCATTTACTGTTATTTCTTTCTTCTGTGTATTTACTGAATTTCCTGCTCTCTTTTCCTCTTTGCCTAAATTCTTTTCATTGTTTGCATCTCACGTTACTTGCTGAAGAATCTCTAAATCTACAAATACATTTGGAGATGTGTTACCCCTATTGAATGTTCTGTCACTGTGAACCCTGCTCCTCCAAATTATCCCATCTATTTATTCACCTTTTCCTTCCTCACTGGGTCTTTGCCTTTCAATTATAGATACATTGTGTTTTCGTGTCTGCAGAACAAAAATTTTTGAACCAGTCTTTCTAGATTGTCCTGTTTTCTATTCTTTATTTCCAAGTTTTTTTTTGAGACAGAGTTTCGCTCTTGTTGCCCAGGCTGGAGTGCAATGGCACCGAATTGGCTCATTGCAGCCTCCGCCTCCCAGGTTCAAGCGATTCTCCTGCCTCAGCCTTCCCGAGTAGCTAGGATTACAGGCATGTGCCACCACGCCTGGCAAATTTTGTATTTTTAGTAGAGATCGGGTTTCTCCATGTTGATCAAGCTGGTCTCGAACTCCCGATCTCAGGTGATCCACCCACCTTGGCCTCCCAAAGTGCTGGGATTACAGGCGTGAGCCACTGCACCACCCTATTTCTAAGCTTTTTAAGAGTAGGCTGGACTGGACATGATGCCTGACACCTGTTATACCAGCACTTTGGGAGACCAAGGTGGGAGGATCACTTAAGCCCAGGAGTTTGAGACTAGTTTGGGCAACATGGTGAAATCCTGTCTCTACAAAAAAAAAGAAATTAGCCAGGCGTGGTGGTGTACAGCTTTGGTCCCAGCTGCACAGGAGGCTGAGGTAAGAGGATCACCTGAGCCTGGGGAGGTCAAGGCTGCAGTGAGGTGAATGTGCTACTGCACTGCAGCATGGGCAAGAGAATGAGATCCTGTTTTTTTTTGTTTTTTTTTTTGGAGGCAGAGTCTTGCTCTGTTGCCAGACTGGAGTGCGGTGCTGCAATCTTGACTCACTACAGCTCAACTCCGCCTCAAGCGATTCTCCTGCCTCAGCATCCCGAGTAGCTGGGACTACAGGTGTGTGCCACCACACCCAGCTAATTTTTGTAGTTTTAGTAGAGATGGGGTTTCACCATTTTGGCCAGGATGGTCTCAGTCTCTTGACCTCATGATCCGCCTTCCTCAGCCTCCCAAAGGGCTGGGATTATAGGCGTGAGCCACTGCATCTGGCCTTTTTTTTTTTTTTTTTTTTTTTTTTTTTAGAGTGGCTTTTTTTTTTTTTTTTTTTTTTTTTTTAAAGAGTAGCCTGTACGTATTTCCTTACACATTGTGCAGTTGAGCAGTTTTACGTCTGTCAGTTGAATTTATTGGGATCTTTGAAATTGATAATCTAGCCCAAAGCAAACAATTTATCTTTTCCTCTTTTTCTTCCCAATCTTGCTCTTTTGTTTTCTCTTTGATGTTAATGTCAGAACCAGTATCTACTGTGTCATTCAAAACAGAATTTAGGAGGTTATCTGAATTTCCTTATATATCCAGATTTTTATCAATTTCTGTGAGTCATTTCATTCGCTGCTACTCTGGTGTTTATGCCCTTACTCTGCCCTATTGTTAGTAGTTTCTTAATTGATTTTTATAATCCTAGTATAGCTCTCATTCATTGTCAAGAGTACCAGATTGGTTTTTCTGAAGCAAATTTAATCACTCATAACCTCTATTACTTTTTATGGTTTCACAAGGAATTGCATTTTCTTGTAGAAAAATTTGAGACTAAACAAAATACAAGAAAATCACCTGAAAAGCTGTCAAACAGATAATCACTAACATTTTCGTATATGTATATTCTTTTTCTTTGTATTATGGAAAATCTGAAAAATTACAAATATTTAGAGGATAGTACATTGAATGTCCACCTTTATCACTTTTTTTTTTGAGATGGAATTTCCCCCTTCTTGCCCAGGTTGGAGTGCGATGGCATGATCTTGGCTCACTGCAACCTCTGCCTCTCAGGTTCAAGCAATTCTCTTGCCTCAGCCTCCCGAGTAGCTGGGATTACAGGCATGTGCCATCACGCCCCGCTAATTTTATACTTTTATTAGAGACGGGGTTTCTCCATGTTGGTCAAGTGGGTCTCGAACTCCTGACCTCAGGTGATCCGCCTGTCTTGATCTCCCAAAGTGCTGAGATTATAGGCATGAGCCACCCTGCCCAACCAATCACTTTTTAATTCTGGGATATTTTTAGAAAAAGCTGAGCAAGACTTTTTTTTTTTTTTTTTTTTTTTTTTTGAAAGG